>NC_139010.1:57329313-57382538 GCF_964374135.1 Grampus griseus | reverse complement strand
GTATTGAAGTAATATTGGCTAAAAAGCATTCCAAGGGGCTTCCCTGGTGGCGCAGTGGTTGAGAGTCCACCTGCCGATGCAGGGGACGTGGGTTCGTGCCCCAGTCCGGGAAGATCCCACATGCCACGGAGCGGCTGGACCCATGAGCCATGGCTGCTGAGCCTGTGTGTCCGGAGCCTGTGCTCTGCAATGGGAGAGGCCACAACAGTGAGAGGCCTGCATACCACAAAAAAAAAAAAAAAAAAAAGCATTCCAAAACTAATGATATACACAAAAACCACCGGTCCAGGAATCTCAGAGAATACCAAGCAGGATAAATACCAAGAAAACTACACCTAGGAATACTATCTTATTCAAACTACAGAAAATCAAAGAGAAAGAGAAAACCTTGAAAGAAGCCAGGGGAAAACAGCATTGCTTATAGGGGACAAGGATATGAAGTACAGTGATATGAAGCAATATAAACAAAGATAAGAAACCATGCAAGCATGAAGAGAATTGAATGGAATAAAGTTGAAAGAAAAAAACTCACCGAAGTAGAGTTTTATATACAGCAAAATTATCCTTGAAACGTGAAGGGGAAATAAAGACTTTCTCAGACAAAAACTGAGGGAATTCATCACCAGCAGACTTGCTCTGCAATAAAGATTGAAAGAAGTGTTTTAGAGAGAAGGAACAGGATATAGACCAGAAATTCAAATTTGCATAAAGAAAGGAAGAGTGTCAGGGAAGGAATAAATGAAGGTAAAACAATATCTTTTATTTTTCTTATTTTTAATTGATCTAAAAGACAGCTGTTTGTTTAAAGTAATAATAACAACAATGTATTGGGTGATCATAGCATATGGATAAAGGAAATGAATGACAGCAATATCGTAAGAGATGTGAGTGAGGAATTGAGGATGATATTTTATAATATAATATAATTTTATATTTTATATATATAATATAATATTATATATATAATATAATATAATTTTATTTAAATTATATTTAAATATAATTTATTTAAATTATATTTAAATATAATTTATATTTGAGGATAATATTTTATAATATAATATAATTATATATTATATAATATAATATTATATAATATAATATATATAATATAATATAATATATATAATATAATATAATTTTATAGTACTTGTACTGCATGTGAAGGGGTATAGTGTTAGAGTAGTTTAAAACATATATTGGAAACTCTAGGACAACTACTTAAAATTTTTTAGAAAGAAGTTTAATTGCTTGCTAAGAAAGGAGATAAAATGGAATTATGTACAATGTTTAGTTAAAACCAGAGAAACAGAAAAAAAGGAGACAAAAGAGAAAAGAACAGATGCATGAAATAGAAAATACTTACCCAGCAAATATTATTCCCAACTATATCCATCATCACTTTAAATGTGAATGGTTTAAATACACCAATTAAAAGACAGAGACTGGCAGAGAGGATACAAAAACAAAACCCAACTATATATTGTCTACAAGAAACCCAATTCAAATATAAAGACTCAGATAGGTTAAAAGTAAAGAGATGGAGAAAGATATACCATGCTAACATGAATCAAAAGAAAGCTTGAACAACTATATTACTTTCAGTCAAGGCCAACTTTAGAACAAGGAAAATTATTAGGAATAAGGAGGGGCAATGCATAATAATAAAGGGGTCAATTCTCCAAGTTATAACAATTCTAAATGTGTATGTACCTAATATCAGAGCATCAAAATACATGAGGCAAAAACTGACAAGAGTGCTGTTAGCTATCCTTGATTTAGGCCAACCAACTACCTTGATAGATAAGATGATAAAAGAGGTTAAGTGACTTGCTTATGGTCACAAGACTAGTGATTGGCAGAACAGGGGACTCCTAGTTCCTTGTCCAGATCACTATCTAATAAGTGAAAATTTTGTTTGAGGAGCTATTATCTTCACTTAGTTAATACAAATGTAGACAGGATTAAGAACCACTGGGTTAAGGGATAGAGTCCAGGTGACACATTAGCCCAAGACAACATTCAGTTAAGCCTGGGCTTTGTGTGGAGAAGGCTGATCAGGTAAAGGCCTCCAAAGATCAATTGTGTAGGTAAACATTGCAGTTTTGTCAAGAATATTTGCACAAGATAGGGAAAAAATCAGAGGTTGAAGCTTGGTTTGCTGGTCCAAGTGATAGATCATTCAGGAAGTTAGGAGTAGGGACTAGATAGCAGGTGACTGGGGAAGGGCAGGGGGTTGCTAAAAACTGCTCTGTTGTGGTTCATTGATAGAGGTGGAATTGGACAGGTGATGTTTAGAGTTAAAGGAGCAGGAGAGGTGGATTTAGGAACTAATGATAGGAAGAAGCAGGTGTCTAGAAGTGTGTATGTGGGGCTAGTTGTTGAGTGGTGAGGCTTGGTAGGCTGTGCAGAGATAAAGAACAGAGAAGGAGGGTGAGTTGAGTTTTGGGGAAACCGAAAGATCCCTGACAGGGAGATCCAGCTCTTGCTCATTCTTTCCCCCTATTTTCCTGTTTTTATTTTCTTTATACAGTTGGCTCTCCATATCCATTTGTTCTGTATCTGTGGATTCAACCCACTGTAGGTTGAAAATATTTGAAAAAAAGTTCCAGGAAGTTCCAAAAAGCAAAACTTGAATTGTCATTGACTGGCAACTATTTACACAGCATTTACATTGTATTAGGTATTATAAGTAATCTAGAGATGATTTAAAGTATAAGGGAGAATGTACGTGGTTATGTGTAAATACTGCACCCTTTTATATAAGGGACTTGGGCATCCACAGATTTTGGTACCCCTCAGGGGCAGGGGGTAAGGAGGAGGGTTCTGGAACCAGTCCCCGCCCAGATACCAAGGGATGACTGTATACTTCCTTCTACTCTAATTGTCCAAATATGTAAACAGAATATATTAAATGAAAATTTACCGTTTTCATTCTTAATTTAGAAAGCCAACTATCATTTAGTCTCTCAAGAAAAAAAAGAAACAGAACTTATTTGCTTTTTATTTCTGTCTTGTTTCACTCATGATTGATTAACTCTTTAAAATCTAAATAATTCTTTAAAAGGGGGCTGTTCTTCTAAAAATCTTTGCATTGATAGCAGTCAGTTTGCTTATTCTTCATGTTCAAATACATGTTCTTAACCACAGGGAAGACAACACGCTAATGTTTTCCCTGATTCTCAGGCCCTTTTGAGGTCAATATTCAAACTGAATTTGTAGGAGATTCCGGGGGAAAAAATAGGATATTTTAGGGTACCATGAAAATTTTAATTCTTTGAAATTTTTTAAAGGGAAAGATGGTAAGAAAACATTCCTTCGTGGAGAGATATGTGAAATTTTACCTTGAAATTATGACATTAAAATTTCTATTAGCTAAATAAATCTAATCAAATCCTCTGTCAGTTACAAATAATATAATTATACATTCTGAGCTCTAGTCCAAGGAATTTGAATTTTATTTCATGGTACTGATATATTTATCATATCTACTCAGCTATAAAGTAAGTATATGTTGTGATTAAACATCATACAAATCTCATTTCAAATACTGGCCGGTGCCATTTTACTAGCAAGGTATTTAACTTCTCTGAGACTCAGTTTCTCTGTATGTAAAACATGAACACTAATAGAACTCTACCTAGAGTCTAGAGCATAGCTAGCATATAGTATGCACTCCATAAGTGTTTACTGGATAAATAATTATCTCATAATACTATGTGAAGATTATATAATGTATGTGATGCATGATACATACTAAGCATTCAGTAGCTGTTAGTTTTACACTATCATCATCATCCTTATCATTAATTTCTCTATTTGAAGGGGGACATTCTGTTCAAATGGTAGATGGAATTTTATTGTTTCTAGGAGAGTGATATCTAAGCATTTCTCCTAAGCAATCATAACTAGCTGTCTTCTGGTTATAACGTTTAATGTAGTCAGAGATACTTAAAATTGAAAATCTGATACTTAACTCCCTCATTTATTGTGGAAGACTCTTATATCATCCAATTCTATGCACTTGATTTGTCAAAGGGAGCAGATAGCAGTTTTCAAGCACACAGAAACTTAGGGAAAATTTAGTTATGCATGAGGATTTGTAGAAAAGTCTACTTGAAGATGAAGCAGCCAAACAAAAAAGGAGTCATGATGGAGAAATTATGATAAAAAGATTGGTTGTAAATATCCAATGAATTTTCTATATTTAAATATTAAGATTAAAAATTACAATTCAAATTGTTGGAATTACAGTTAAAGATAAACATAAAAACTTTCACTTCAAGAATGATGGAGTATACATACTTTTCCTTATTCCTCTGATTAAGTACAACTAAAAGCCCTAGCCATTATTTATAAAACAAACATGAAAAAATTCTGAAAGGTGGAGAGAATAAGGTAGATTGGGAACCAGGGAATAAACAGTACAGTGGAGAGCTTCCTGGTTTGGGGTTTTTTTTGCCTCATATATCCCAGAGTTCGTTCTAGAAAAGCTGGCAACCCAGAAGCACCAACGGATACAAACAAAAAATGCCCCAACAAAAGCCAGTTCTCTATAGCCGGAGGACCAGAAAAGGAACAACCTAGCAAAACAGAAAATTTTATACAATAACCATTCTCTTCCAGTCACACAACCACTGAAAAAAAAACTGTGGTACCATCCCCACCCCTACCCCTTCCAGCAAAAGCCAAGCAGGGAGCTGAGACTGTCCCCCTGGCCAGGCTATAATAAGGTATCTCAGTGCTCCCATTGGTGAAGACCTAGTGAGGAGTGCCGGGACTTTCATTCCTGCTAGGTTATAACAAAGACCCTCCCCACCATCCCCACTCATTGTTAGTGGAGACCGAATGGAGAGCTGGGATTCCCACCCCCAGCTGTTAGAAATGAAGTGCCTCTTCCCCTCCCCCCTGGGATGCTGTCAGAGGATACCTAGTGGAGACTCAGGACTTTTACCACCACCCAGAAGTAATGAGGTTACTCCCCACCCACGTGAGTGGAGGCCACATGGGGAGAAGTAACAAGGTACTCCTACCCTTGAAGTCAGGTTAGTATATCAATGGAGGCCTAGTGGGGAGCTGAAACTCCTACACCCATACAGCAGTAAGGAGGCTCCCTAATCCATGAGTGTCAACGGAGGCCAAGTAAACCAGGCCTGTCAAACCAGGCAGTAACGAGGCAGTATTCCTTCCTTACCCTGCCAGAGTGGTGTCATAGGAGGCCAACCAAAACAAGATTTAAGATCCAGAGTCATATAATGCAATATCCCAAATAACCAGATGTCATGTGAAAATCACTTGTCATACCAAGAACCAGAGAAATATCAACTTCAATGAGAAAAGGTAATCAATAGATGCCAACATTGAGATAACAGAGATGTTTAAATTACGAGGATGTTAAAGCAGCTGTCATAAAAATATTTCAATGAGCAATTACAAATACTCTTGAAACAAATGAAAAAAATAGAAAGATAGCAAAGAAAGAGGAAGTCTCAACAAAGAAATAAATGATATAAAGAACCAAATTGAAATTTTAGAAATGAAAGTACAAAAAGCGAAATAAAAAATTCAGTGGATAGGCTCAACAGCAGAATGGAGGAGACAGATGAAAAAAAGTCAGTGAACTTGAAGATACAATAACAGAAATTACCCAATCTTAACAACAGAGAAAAACATAGACTGTATTTTAAAAAAAAAAAAGAATGATCCTCAGGGATCTGCAGGACCAAAACAAAAGATCTAACATTTATGTTGTTTGAGCCCCAGAATGAAAGCAGGTGAGACTAAAAAATTACCTAAAGAAATAATGGCTGAAAACTTCCCATATTTGGCAAAAGACATAAACCTATAAGTTCAACAAACTGAGTAAACCCCAAACAGATAAACTCAAAGAAATCCATACCAAGATACACCATACTCAAACTGCTGAAAGCTCTGTAAAATCTTGAAACCAGTAAGAGAAATGGCAGCTTAATTATAGGTAAAAAGCAATTCAAATGACAGCAGATTTTTTTCATCAGAAATCACGGAGGCCAGAAGAAAGTGGCACAACAAGTTTTAAGGGCTGAAGGAAAGAATTGTCTACCTAGTATTCTGTATCCAGCAAAAATATCTTTTGGGAATGAAAGGGGAATCAAGACATTTTCAGATGATGGAAAACTAAGAATTTGTTGACAAAGACCTACCTAAAAGAATGGGTAAAGTAAGTTTTCTAAAAAGAAAGGAAATGATAAAAGATGGAAACTTGGAACATCATTTAGGAGAAAAAACAAACAAAAAGGCAAAAGGCAGAAAAAGGCAATAGACTTTCTTTCTCCTCTTGAGTTTTCTAAATTATGATTGATGGTTGAAGCAAAATTATCACACTGGCTGATGTGGCTGTCAATGTTGTAGAAGAATAGGAGTAATACCCTTTCACAGAGGCAGTTGATATATACTGTCTAAAGTTGAACATAATTAAAGCAAAAGCATTATGACTCCATCTTTTAAAATTTTTTATAAAAAACATTTTAAGGAACTAGTATCTGATATATCAGATAACATTGCTCTAAAATTATTGATATCAGACTTTATTATGCATATATGTAGTATACATGTGTATGTATGTATATAGAGATATATGTATACAGACATACAGAGCTGAATGGCATGATTTTCTCTGAATGTTGATAAAGGTGGTGCATTGAGATTTGGTTTAATTACTGAATTCTTTGTACTATTTGTTATCATGTTTAAGTTTTAAAATGAGTATGTATTTTTGTAACAGAATTATTTTTATTGTATTTTTAAATTATGAATCAAAAGAATATAGCAATTAAAAATAATCTGTTTAAAGGAAAACTGTAAAATATTAATGATACTCAAATTAAATTACAGAAAAATGCAAATACTGAAATTTAAAATATCCTACCAGAAATGGTTTCTTTGGGGGCTCAATTCACGTACCATACAACACAAGAAGCAACGTTATATTTACTCTGATCTTGAAATCTAACTAGTAGATGGATACCTCTCTCCATCTCAATCTCTATCTGTCTCTCTTAACATGTATATACACACACATGCTTGTGTGTACGTACACATATAATCATGATATTGATAAATAGTTCCTTTTAATGCTTTATATGGTGAGAGCTAGCCTTTCTTTTAAAACAAAGACATGGCAATTGTTGTGAAAAGAATTATTTTGATGTAAGGTTTTTCTCCAGGTGAAATATTCTACACAGTGAGTGTACTTCAAGGAGGTGTAGCTCTACGACATTGAGTTTGCTGGGAATAAAAGTTAGATGCAGGAACAAAAATATACAGAGTATTGGTGAATGTAGCTAGAGGAGCAGTTTGGGGTGTGTGTGTCACACACACATGCACAGTTATGAGTGCTGGGTGCCTAGAAGTAAGCAACATCATGCAGGGGAGAATTGAACCTCTGGTTTTCCTGCTTGTCTGATATATGCTAGTTAGTACATATGATTTCATTGACAATGATGATGCCTAAATGAATCTACCTCAAACTATGGCTATCCCTCAGAGTTAATACTCAAATTTTCACCAGAGGCCTAGTGGAGAATACTGGATGTAGAGTCAAAAGGCCGCCACCCACTGATATGTGACTTCCATTAATTGACCTCCCTTCCAGTATTCTAGATTTCATGTCCTCTCTGGTCATTAGTAATCACCTTAGTCATTGTTTTCACCCTGGACTCAGTTTGCCTAGATATAGAAGAATATGATCTCTCCCCTCCTCAGCTGTCCTTGCATGATATTAGAATTCAGCCCATTGTTGAGAGTTACCCAGTCAATTCAAACTAGAATTAGAGTTCTCTGGGTTAATCTTTTTATTTTCACACCAGGGACCATTTCCTCTCAAAGGACAACATTTTTATTATGCACTGTTGGTCAAACAGATCAGCTTGTTGAATGGAGTTTTGTTATAATGAATACCTATGCACTAGGAAATCTAACACTAATTGCTTTAATAAATAACCCCCCAAATCTCAGTGGCTTAACAATAGAAGTTTGTTTCTCACTAATGTCACATCCAGTGCTGAGGTACCTGGTGGATGGCCTTTTATGTGATATTCCAGGACCCAGGTTTTTTTTGTCTTGGGCTTCTCCTTGGAGACTCTTCCATTCATCTGGCAATGGAGAAAAGAGACTATAAGGAAGGACATGACTTCTTAATTTCTGCTCAGAAGTGATACACATCTCCAACTACTTCAGCCTAACGTGACACATTACTTCTGCTCACAATGCTTTGACCTGTTTAGTCTTATGGGCACCCCTCTTGTGATGGAGGCAGAGGTATAGTAGGTTCTAGCTAGGCAGCTGCTTCTTGGCAACAGCTCTGCAATGTGGAAGAGGGGCACAAAATTTTGGTGGTCAATAAATTGTCTCCACCCTATCTAGAGCAGCAAGCCCAGGTGAATGCGGGGCTTACCTCATGTACCTCTCCCCTCTCAAGGATCACAGCTTGAGTTGGCTGCTGTCCGATTCCTTCAAACAGTTGTTTTACATATTTTGTGTTGGATTTCAGGTTGTCTATGACAGGAGGGTAATTCTGATCTATTCCATGATGGCTAGAACAGGAAGTACTACTTAACTTGGTTTTAACCTAGCATTTCTTAAACTTATTTGACCATGGAGCCCCTTTTCTTCATGTAACAATTACTAATAAAATACTTTGAAAACCATTTTTGCAAGGAAAAGAGTAAAGTTATACCACCTCCATTCCTTTACTTATCTCCCCAGGTTTTTGCTTTTGTTGTTGTTTTGCTTTTGTTTTTATTTGTTGTAATTGTTTTGTTTCCTTGAGAAATTTGAGTTTAGCTCAATATTGTTTAAGTGGTCGAGATAGTTGAAGTAGGCAGGACTAAAGGAAGTTGAAAAGCACCTGTACTTGATTACAGGACAAATGAACTAAGCGCAGTAGTCTGCATAGCTCTCCCACTTGGCAGAACAGAGAGGAAAGTTTTTGGTATCTGTCGCCTAGTACCTACTTGGTCTCTGGTTTCCTAGTTACTGTAGGAGCCACAGTTTATAATCTGCAAACAGGGAGTGTTCACGAGACACTATGTGTGAAACAGCTAGCAAATAAGAAGGAACTTAATACATATACGGCTCCTCCCTTCCTCATTCTCCTTTCTGTGTTCTCCTAGTTATTAATGCACTAACCTAATTATAGTTAAGTTAGTTGTGCTATTCAGCTACAATGACAATTATATGAAAAGAGGTCAGGGAAAGGATGTGGTAACTGTATAAGCTCCCAATTTACAAACCCTGAATTAAAATAAATACTGCACATAGATGGTTAGATTCCAGTGACTTAGACCCTGCCATTCCTATTATTGATGACCCACAATTAGATTGACCATGAAGCTAATGACTTAAGCTTCAAGCCCTTCACTTGCATTGGTTCCTAGGAGTGCTGGGAGTTGATGAGAATTGCAGAATGTTCTAGGTGGTGAGGGGCAAGCCTTGCTGTGTAAACATTTCTGGTAAACTGCCTAAAGAGCTCTGAGAAAAAAGGGACTTGAAAAAATTTTTCTGGGAATTTGTTGTGATTTATTTTGTCATTCTAAATAAATATTTATTTTTGTACCTAATTTTGTGTTTTGTACTTTTGATTTCCTTTTCTTAAAGAGGGTCTCACAAATTGTTTACATTTCAGACTTGAAACACACGGAGCCACTCCTGCTCACACTTTTGGTGCCATCACGTGCTGCTACCCTGAAAATTCCCAGAGGTGCCCTGCTCAGAGCCCACTCTGATAGCTGGAGCTGCAGGTGGCTTTCCTATCCCTCTCCTTCCCTGCTCCCCTAGAGCTCTTCTCATCACTGCTAGGATCAAGGGCCAGCTGCTCCAGCCCCTGCCAAGACAAAGCATCTCTCCACATGCACTGTGTTCACTGGGGAGAATGATTAGGGCCTGAAGCTCAGGACCCAAAGTGTGCAAGGAATTAGGAGAGAGAAAAGTTCAAGAAAATGGGGCCCTTGGGACAGTACTTGAGCCTTAGGGCCACCCTTTTGGCTCATTGTGGGTTAGATTATACAGATACTCATGCTTTCATTAAATATATTTTGAGTACCCATTATGTGCCTGAGGGATTGCCCACCACCCTGACCTTTACTTGTATGATTTTTCAATGATAACATTTTTCCAGGGTACAAACTCTTTGAAATTCCTGAACCGCAACCCTTTAGTCAGCTGGGTGGCTCCTGTATGGATTATATACGAACTGGTTGAAGAAAGCCAAAGGAAGCCTATATTTTGTAGGATTTTTTTTTTCTAACAGTATTCATTTCATTCAAGCTCCACCTGCTCAAAGTAGTTCTGAACACAAGATGGGAAGACTGACCCATAGCAAAGAAGATGAAGAATAGTGTAGCCTCAGAAAGAAAACCTAAAGGCATATGTGAGAAGAATGTGCTCAGTAGGAACCCAGAGTGAGGCCTTTGGAGGAGGGGCAGATACAACTTATAAAGCTTTGGAGAGACTAGAGTCAGCCTCTAGTCTGACTGATTTCAAGGTGTCAGATAGCTTATATAGGTCAACAGTTGTTCTAATGATTATCCAAGCTTCTCCTCATCCAGTGGGGAAGGCCCCAGTTTTATGGAATTACCTACCCAGGCAGGAGGTTGGGTGTAAGAATTCTGAGCAGACTGCCCCTCCTCCCTGAAAGCAGCAGGCAGCAAAATAGGTCCGGAAATTCCTGAGCATTGGGAAGCCAGCACTAATGCAATTACCTGAAATAAAAGAAGAGGTCAGATAATAAGGGGCAAAGGTTTTTCCTTTTAAAGTAAAGAGCCCGGTAAACAAAACCAGCTGCCCCTGGACAACAAACTCTCCTCATTAAATGTTTTAAAAGGCTAATGGGCATAAGTGGCTAATTTGGAGTACAATCCTGAAGACTAAATCTAGGGGCCTAGAGAAAGGGGGGAGGGGAATCAGGGTTAAAACCTGGCTGGCAGAGAAGAAAGGAGATGAGACCTGCCCCTGGCAGAAGATCCCTAACTGGCCAGAATGGAATTAAAATACGAGTGAGATGACTTCACCTGGAGTCTCTAATATTTCTGGCAGTATCTCTGCGATAGGGGCTTGGGAATCTCAGCTGGGACAGTTTTAAATTTATACGCTAGTGGAATAGGATCTGAAGTAAGTTTTTAAAATAACTAATTATGGGAAATTTTATGTGTATTTACTATGGGAAGTCTGAAAGGGTACAAGGCAAAATGTTAACAAAGTTTCTCTAGGTGTTGGGTTCATCAATGATTTTTCATTTTCATATTTTAATCTTGTTTATGTGCATTTTCTAATTTGTCTATAATGAGCAATTGTTTCTTTTATAATCAACAGATAAAGGGCAAAATTTTAAATACAGTAAGTCCCCACCATACAAAAGAGTTCCGTTCCAAGAGCATGTTCATAAGTCCAATTTGTTCGTAAGCCCAACAAAGTTAGACGAGGTACCCAACTAACACAATCGAGTATAGAGTACTGTACTGTAATAGGTTTATAATACTTTTCACACAAATAATACAAAAAAAACAAACACGAAAAATAAAACGTTTAAAATCTTACAGTACAGTACCTTGAAAAGTACAGTAGTACAGGACAACAGCTGGCATACAGGGGCTGGCATCGAGTGAACAGGCAAGAAGAGTTACTGACTGGAGGAGGGAGAGGAGGTGGGAGATGGTAGAGCTGAAGGATTGTCAGCAGTAGAAGACAGAGGGCAAGCTGCAATTTCACGTGAACTAACTTACGTGATTGGACATGCGAATGCACAGTCACATCTTTGAAGGTTCGCAACTTGAAGGTTCATATGTAGGGGACTTACTGTAAGATGAAAGGTATTAAACTAGAAATAAAATTTAAAACTAAGAAGAGCAAGAGAGTTGGTGAATGAATTGGTATGTAGTTCTATTTACCTTGTATACTCTGCCATCTTTGCCACCTCCCCAGGTATGTGCTTGATATGACCTGCTAATCTAGAGGCCAGCCGAGGAAGGAATGATGGTTGCCAGGACTGAGCACAGGCTGTTTGTCCACACACAAAGGTTTCAAGCTCATTGCATTTGTAGTAATAGTTCACAGAAAGGTTATTTCTGCATAGCCTCTCCTGGCTTCAGCTTTTAGTTGAACAGCTCAGCCATTTGTGGTGTGATCCTAGGAGATGCTGAAATTTCAAGAGAGCTTAGAGGAGGACTGTGATTCACCTAAAATTATCAGGGTTTACGTGGAAGATGCCAAAGCACTTCTAATTGGCAAATTTCCTTCCTCTCTCTTTCCTTCCCTCAATCCTTCCTTTCCTCTCTCATTTGTTTGGTCTTCTGGTGCCTTTGTATCCATTACTAAACTAGTTAACTCTTCAGGAGAGACCAGTTGGTAGCTCAGAATCATCTTTATCTTCCCAGTGAAGAAGATGGAGGAAAGCAGAGAGACTTGCCCCCAGGTCACTGGACAGTCTGGTGGAATCCAGTCCTACTTCCACTTACCCAGTCTTGGTTAGAAATCACCATCTTTACCATTTTTAACAATTTATTCTTACCAAGTGTCATCACAGGCTATCATGTCCAAATCTAAATGATGTATTGAGCCCTTTACTACAGGCAGCCACTATCAGAGAATCAAAGCTCTGTAACAGGCAGGAGTTTTTCAGATAACCACAGATTGTTGACATTGAATGTTTTCTTAGAAGCTTCACATTTAAGAAGGGTAAGTGCAGCAAGCTAATTGTCCAGGTTACCCATGAAGAAGGCTCAGGTATTTAGCAACTCATACCCATGGTTAAATTATCCCCTCTCTTAAAAAGGAATACTAAATTCTGGAGGACCAAAGTTCTTATTTCCATAGTGCAATATAAATGTGGGTTTATGTTTGCAAATAAAGTTGCTGAAACTTCACAGTATAATATGGGAATTCCTTTGGCATCCAAGTGCGAATCTGACTCAGACCGAAATTATTAAAAAGACACTGTGATGGAGGGAAGGAAGGGACTGGGGAAGGGCTGGGGAAGGAAGGGACTCTTATTTGGGCCAAAGATAGAGGCAATGTCCAGGGCCGTATTTGAGAATTTTAGAGGGTCTCTGCCATACCTGTTAACTTCTCTGATTCTCCTAGAGAGCTCATCTACGGCCGTGGCTCCATTCATTACTTACAAACTGAAGAAAACAACCGGGTCAACATTTTCTGTCTCAGTTTTTCTCTGTGCTGACTTCTCACATCTCCAAGTACCTGTTGAATATTTTCTCTTTGATATTCTCTGGGTCTTTGATATCTCAAACAGAATAATTTATCTCCTTTGACAAACCTAAAACCCAGTCTGACTAGCCTACGTGTCCTTGGCACCAGTGTTCTCAAAGACATTCTCTCTCATTAGCTCGTGGTCATCATTGACTCCCTTACTGTCTCTCTTACGCTCTACAGAAGCTTTATTTTATTAGTTCTTTTTTCACAGGCTCTCACTTTTACTTTTTCCGTGATCTGCCTTACTTAGACCCAAATTTCTTCTTGCCTGCACTGTTGAGATAAGATAACCTTGTCACACTGGTTTCCTGCCTGGAGCTTTCCCTGCTCCAGTCTAATTCATAGCCCACAGGAATAGCCTGAGACCAACTGAGAATGATTGAATCCAGCTTGTTAGGTTAAAACTGGGGACAAAAATAGGCTCTAAAAAGCTTAAACCAAAGTTTTTACTGGAATTCCTCCCCCACATGTCACATGAAGGAGGAATTGGACTATTCCCGGGTCCAAGAAAACAGCCATTGAGTGAACAGTAAGAGAGAGCCAATTTTAGACCCATGGTAGAAGAGCCTTCCCTGGATCCGAGCTGTGGCACAGTGGAACAGTACTAGTAGTGTATGAGAGTGAGTTCCCTCTCCTAGGTAATCACTTCTCAGGGATGTTGTCACAGGCTTACCTACTTCAGACCACATGACCACTAAGGTCTTTTCAAACTCCAGATTTTTGCAGCATAATCACAGCCCTCTCCACCTCTCTCTTTCTCTCTGCCTCCCACCTACTGGAAATCCAGAGTCCATTTTTGCTCCTCCATAATTCCCTAATTCCAAATCCTATGGTGGATGAACATACTGTCTTTCTCCAGACAGATGTTCCCCTGCTCACCCCATCCCATGGCTTTTCAGTCTAGGTTGCTGCCACCTCGGGTACTTAAGTAACCTGGAGGGTAGTTTTGGTTATTGAATACCTTTTATGTGCCAGGTTCTGTGCCCAGAATTTCTTCTCATTTTTATCGGTACAGTAACCCTGTGAAAATACTGTAGGGTAGGGGTTCTTTTTTAACTGATTTTAAAGAAGGGGAAACCCAGTATCATATAGGTAGTATGTGGCAAAGCTGGGACTGAACCAAGGTTTTCTAACTCCAAGTTTCGTGTACTTGAGAAAAGAGACCAAAGGAAGGAGGGGAAGAGTGGAGGTCCCTCAACCGTGGGCCGTGGATTTTGTGGGATAGGAAGCATGTTCACAGGGAATCCTACATATTGAAAAAGTACATCTGGCACTTTTATCTCAATGAGCATTAAACTATATGTGTTGCCAGCAAAACTTATAAACTCTGCTGTTTAAAATAGTTACTGGGAGCTAACAAAGAAAAAAGAGGAAACTATAATATATTTGACTAGAACATAAAAGAACACTAATTACAGTACATTTTTATCATATGCGTAATCATCATGTAATATAGTACAAATGTTCATGTCCTTCAGTGTGTGTTACATTAACATTTCATTAATTATTTTTAATTTCAACACTACAGTGTTTTAATATGCCTAGCTTTCAGGTAGTATACTATCTAATCACAACTTTAAAAAAATTGGAGGTGCTGACAGTGGAGCACTAATAGAAAGAGGTTTGTGAGGTAATGGACATGGACATTACCAGCTCTGTGTGTTGCACATAATAAATGTTTATTGGATCTAAGTCTAGCATCTGTACCAGGAATGAGGTGAAAGGTCATGTCATTGGTTTGTTTTATTCCCTAATATAAGTAACCACCCAGATTTTCAAAAGCGTGTACCCTTTGACACAATCATCTCACTTTTAGAATTCGGTACACACAGTCAGGCCCCTATTGTTTATGACCCCATCTTTGTGAGCTGAAAATTAGAGAAATCAGAAAAGAACTAACAGTTGTTGAGTGCCTACTATATGCCAGACACTTTAGGTTTATCTGCTTGATCTTCAAACAATCCTGAGTAGTAGATATGTTACCTCTCTCTTAAGAATAAGAAAACTGAGGCCCATAAAGGCCAAGCATCTTGCCCAAGATCACATAGGTAGTAAATACCTGCCTTGGAATTTGATCTCAGATATCTCTGGCTCCAAAACCCATACTCTTTTCAATATACAAATGATTTAAACATTGGATTCTGTGGAAATGTGTGAGGTGGTGAGGGAGGCCAAGGGGAAGGCTGAGTGGGAGGAGCTCATCTCCCACCCTCACTTCAACCAGAGCACCTGGTTGAAAGTGCAATTACAAAGAATTTTAACCATTCCACTACATCATATATTAGTATGGGAATTTAACATTAAAAGGAATTTTTTAGTACTAGAATTAGAATTATAGTTCTATAATACGTACTGAGAGGTTGGTGTCTTACTAAAAATGACATAATCTATCATTATCCGTCAGCCAAGGAGACCTAAGTGGATTGGAAAAGGCACCCAGGAGTCATAAGCATTGATTTTAATTAAATCGATTTAATTTGGAATTTTGCAAAGATGAGTGTTGGGAGGTTTGAGATAATGAAGGTCACCTAATCCTGGGCTTAGCCTTCAGAGTAAAGATTCACACAGAGAGTCCCCACAAAGCCAGATGGACCCGTTTTGGTTGAATGTTAACAATGTAGTATGGGCACAACTTGATGTTTCACTTAAGCTACCTAACAAAACTGGAGACACCACCACACTGATGTGTGCCAAACTTGTTGCTATTTTAGGAGAGGGCACCTGAACTTTAATCTGTCTGACTTATTTGTTTATTCATTTATCCGTTCATTTATTCTGGAGGTGGAAGGAGGTTGACTACAAGGTATTTTGCCCAGGGAAGTGAACTGGAGATGAACTCTTTGAGACCTGCTCACTGCACTAAATCAGATTTTTGTGGTTGGTGTTTTCTTATTTAAAGGTGTGGAAACCTTTCAAAATGTTTGAGTAGTCTTTCAAACCTCTCACATACCTTTATTACTTTAAGGTGGGGGTAGGGATGGTACGGGAGGGGTGTTAAATTACTTTCCTTACGGGGAAAACAACTAAGCTTTTCCCCATTACCCAATTGTGTTACAGAGTCCTGTCAGTTCCTATAGAGCAATAAATGCAGTTTCAATGGACAAAGGCTGAAAAAAAATCACAATATTAGCCCACAAATGGAGGTGAAAATGAAGAGGTTAAAAAGTATATTATTTGTTTGAAAAGTACCCAGGATCAAAACTTCTTTAGAATGTAAGAGCCCAGGTGAACCCTGGGCTCTTTCCTCAGGCAACAGAGACCTCTGGCTAGAGAAATATATTTGTAGTCTCCTGCTCGAGATTTTCTCTGATTCTCATTTTATTTTTATTCCAGTTGCTACATTGATGGCCGGGTGGTCAAGGTGATGGACTTCCTGAAAACTCGCCTATTAGACACACTCTCTGACCAGATTAGGAAAATTCAGAAAGTGAGTAAAAATCTCTGGGGAAGAAGAGGAGTGAGTTTGGGGGTAAGGTGAGGAAAATGTCACAGAGTTCCAGCTGGGTGTTAGCACTGTGGGTAGAAAAATAGTGCAGTCTGGATTTGCATGGCCAAGAGGTGCCTCTCACAGCTGATGATTGCTGTTTATTGCTTTTCAGATTAAGAAGGGTTTGAATGTACCATATCCAAGTTTAAAAGCTTCTCTATTTTAATAACAAACATTTTGTAACTGTTGGCTTCTAAATTGTGAGTTTCTTAAGGGAAGAATAGGTTTACTTTCTTTTTGCAGGAGTTTATTTTGGGTTAGTTTAGGAGAGAATGGTTACATTCATTCAGTGGAGTTGTGGTCTGGGATATTGGCAATTCTGAGCCACATTTACACTATTCCTAGGTGTCTTAGAATCAGCCAAGTAACATCTTACTTTTGTAGAGATGTTGGAGAAGATAAGGTTAAATTAAGCAATTGTATGTAGGTCCTACTGGCAGGACACCTGTGGTTAGTAGTTCTCAAACTTGAATACAATCAAAATCACCAGAGATTGCTTGTAGTTTCCAATCTCACTTCTGATGTTCTGATTTAGTATGTCTGGAGTGGATCCCATACATCTCTATTTTTAATAGTCATCTGTCAAGTGATTCCACCCAATGCAGATCACGTTTTGAAATACACTAGATTAGTTAATTCTGAACTGTGAGGATCTTATGCCTACAATTTCCATCTGCCTCTACAAAATGGTGATATCTCATCTTTAGTTTCCTAGTCAGGTCCTTTTCCAGGGAATGAGGACCTTTTGAACATTCAACTTTATTTTGAGCAAATTAAACACATCTTTGCAGAAAAATAGCAACAGGTAGGCCCCCATTAATATGGGATGAATGAGGGGAGTTCCCCGGTGGTCCAATGGTTAGGACTGTATGCTTTCACTGCCAAGGGCATGGGTTCAATCCCCGGTCCGGGAACTAAGATCCTGCAAGCCGTGAGGTGCAGCCGAAAACACAAAATATATATGGGATGAATGAATAAATGAATGGGCAAATAAATGAATGGCTCATTATAAAATTAGTTGTGAAAAAAATACTATTTGGAGCAATCATAGAAAAGCACTCTTGATTGCTAAAGGGGAGGTCTGTACACTTTTCTGTATTCATACCAATGCCATACTCAGATTACAAAATAGCTTTTGGAGTCTTTAGCGGCTGGGAGGCCTCAGGACTTCTGAATTTCTACATCCCAGTCTGATCCCTCTGGGGATCAGGTGCACTGACCAGCACCCTTATCTGCCACTGTCTCCTACTAGGCAAAGCCTAGAAGAACTAAATGATTTGAAATATCTCTGTCAATCTCTTTGACATTCACTTAGTTTTTAATATTTAAATATTTAATATTTACTGAGCTTTTAGCAAGTACCAGGCAAAGTGCCAGGTGCTGAGGATACAATATGTAATAAGACATGGTCTCTGCCCTCAAGGAACTCACAGTTTTGAGGTTTAATACTTACTTTGAGCAGGTTGAAAAACATATTACCTAATGGAGTAGAATGTCAGCCTGTTGAACACTACAGTTTTCTAGCGCATTATGCTAATCCAGTATTAGTTATTGGCCTCTAAAAAAAGAGGAGGAGATTTCTTTCATTCATTCATTCTTTCATTCAGTAGATATTTATTGAGTGTTTACTGTGTTCCAGGCACTATACTAAGTTTCTGTATTACAACAGTGTACAAGACAACAAGTCTTTATATTTTTGGCTTTTCCAGTTTTGAGCCTAATGATCTGATCAAAGGATTGTCATTGGAAGTAAAATGATTCAGTGGTATCATGGCACTGTGAGTGAAGGTTCATGTAATTCTTTAAGTAGAATAGGTAGCTCTAGGTCAAAGCCAAGACAAATGGATTAGGAGTTAGGTTCTTCCCTTTCTCCCCACTACCCAGTACTCTCCACCACTGCATACACCTTCACCATCACAGAATGTTCAGAGACTGAAATAAGTGGCTAAACTCACCTCCTGAATTGGCCAGGCAAGGCCAAAGAAACTTAGAGTAAAGGACTCAAACCCTGTGCTCAATTGAAATTCAGACCTTTAAAAACATGTTTGATGGACTTGGAAGGGGAGAGCTAAGTGCGGTTGCAGGGGGGAGCAGTGGAGTCTCCAAGAGAAATAACCTATATACAGAAGGCACCTGGCAGGGGATGGCTAGAATTAGCAGTAGGACCTGGAGTCACCTTTTGGCTGTTGCAAATACAACGTGCTCAGAGGTCCCCTCAGGCTTATGTTCCTGTTCCGGTTATGTCTTGCTGTGCAACAAGTTACCCCCAAACTTAGCGGCTTAGAACAGTCATCTGTTATGACTGTGAATCCTGTGGGTCAGGAATTCCCATAAGGATAACTTGTCTTTGCTCCATTAGCTTCAGCTGGAAAACTCAAAGACTGGGGTAATTCAAAGGCTGGCGACTGGAATTATCAGAAGGCTCGTTCACTCATGTGTCTGGCAGTTGGTTGATGTCAGTTGTCAGCTAGTACCTTTGTGGGGCTGATAACGGGAATGCCTCTTTGTGTAGCCTGGGCTTCCTCCCAAGGTTTTAAAGTCAGATGCCCAAGACAGAGAGCCAGGTGGAAGCTCTGTCACCTTTTCTATCTACCCTCAGAAGTCATAGGGCATCACTTCAACCACAGTCTATACATTGAGACAGTCACCAAGGCCCATAGGGATTTAAGACAAGAGGAAATAAACTTCTCTGGATGGGGGAGTGGCAAGGTTCTGGAAGGGCATATAAGACCAGAAATATTTTTTCAGTCATTTTTGGAAAATACTGTCTGCCAAAGTTCCATGCTCCTTGTTTCATTTAGTAGCTCATTCAGTTATTTCTCTGACTGGTTTTCTTTTTCCAATTCTCTTTTGCAAAGCTCTTGCCAGATATTGCCTTAAATAGGTATCTGCTAGGGGTGTTGCTGGATCACAGATTCCTTGAGCTTTGATCCATGGGATAGACCTTCTATTGGTTACAGCAGCCTGGACCCAGTTGTTAGGGCCTCGAGGATGAGAGTCTCTACCACAGCCCAGGATATGCCAGGTACTGGCCTGACTTGGGGAGATGAGGGCTGGGAGACCAGAGAAGGGTCACCAAGATTTTCCAGTTGAAAAGTTACTTTGGCTGTTCCTGAAGTCCCCTGTGGATGGGTGGGGGTTTGGGGAATTAGATTCCAGGGTACAAACTGGGGCAGAGTGATCAAACTCCTTCTTTTGAGCCCCCAAAACCAATTTGGAGATGGACCAAGTAAGATTTTAATATGTATATAACTGGAACTCTCATCCAAAAGCTAGAAATGGAATCTTTGTTTCTTCTCTATTTTGAGAAGTTCAGAGAAGTCCTAATGACCTCTCCTTAGGTCCACAATAATGGAAAAAAGGGCAAATTTCCCACCAAAACAGATTCACGTGAGATTGGTTAGATAAACCAGTGGTGAGGCTGTTTGAAGAAGAGATAGGATACAGGATTTGAAGTCTAGTGGCTTGGGTTGTATGACCTTGGGCCATTCACGTAACTTCTCTGATTTTGTTTCTTCATCTGTAAAATGAGGATGCTAAGAATACAGTCAGCCCTCTGTATCTGTATCCATGTGTTCTGCATCTGTGGATTCAACCAACCACAGACTGAAAATATTCAAGAAAAAAATTTTCAGAAGGTTCCAAAAGGCAAAACTTGAATTTGCCATGTACCAGCAACTGTTTACATAACACTTACATTGTATTAGGTAGTGTAAGTAATCTAGAGATGATTTAAAGTACATGGAAGGATGTGCATAGGTTATAATACAAACACCATACCATTTTATATAGGGACTTGAGCAACTGCAGATTTTGATATCCACAATTGTTCCTGGAACGAGTACCCGACAGATAGGGACCACTGTACTATCCTCCTTCCCTCTTAGGGAGATTAGGAAGGTCACATGAGGCCCTGTTTTGTTAACTGCTAGTGAATGCTAGTTCTTATTGCTATTATAATTGTTATTTCAGTTATTGTGGTTATTTTTTTTTTTACATCTTTATTGGAGTATAATTGCTTTACAATGGTGTGTTAGTTTCTGCTTTATAACAAAGTGAATCAGTTATACATATACATATGTTCCCATATCTCTTCCCTCTTGTGTCTCCCTCCCTCCCACCCTCCCTATCCCACCCCTCCAGGTGGTCACAAAGCACCGAGCTGATCTTCCTGTGCTATGTGGCTGCTTCCCACTAGCTATCTACCTTACGTTTGGTAGTGTATATATGTCCATGCCTCTCCCTCACTTTGTCTATTGTGGTTATTTTTAATAATAATTTATAACTGGAGAAGCTTCATGTTACCTTTATCCTCAACTTGTTCTTTGCTTTTTTCCTCTTTCCTCTTTCTTTGAACCCTGGAGAATATGATAGGTGATATTTTTGGCACCTGAAAGGCAGTGCTAAAAACAGTTGTGGTTTCCAAATTTGGACTGCCACTTAAGAATTTTCAGTTTTCTGAGCAGTGGGTGAATTCTGGTTATGTGAAAATCTACGTGATGCATTTGAAAGCCTAACAGAGACAATGTTTGGACAACCCACTCCTTTGCATGATCCACACACTCTCTCCCTTCCATTAGAATGAGGATAATCATCTGTACTTTGGGAGATGAGTCAAGGGAAAGAGTTGAGAATCTCTCAATGCAGGCAAGAGTCAGACAGGAAAGTGAGAGATGTTCAGGATACAGTGCAGATGGTATAGCATGGATAGCTGGGCTGACTCCAAAACAATAACATAAGAACCAAGATGAACCACTTCGGCTTAAGTCACTTGGACTCTATGATTTGTGTCATCTCCTAGAGGAATCAGAGGAGGAAATAACACTTTTTGATATTATTTTCAGCAATTCAATAGGCACAGGAAGGAGTTGGTGAAATCCCAGTCATAAGGGAAGTATTTCCAAAAGTACTGTCCTTGTGATTGCATTTTGAATACTAAATAAAATGAACAATTGGCTTCCCTAATATTTGAAAATGTCCTTCCTTCCTCCCTTCCTTCTTTCTTCCCTTCCTTCCTTCATTTATCAACTGTTTATGACATTCTTGTATCTTCAAGACTCCTGAGGATGAAATGGAGAACAAGACTGTGTGGTGGTTATCCTCAAAGACCTTATGGTCTAATGGGAAAATAGTTAATGAACCAAGCAATGATAGTAAGATGCAGTGATTCCCATAACAGGGGATGTTTCGGGTGCTACAGGAGCCCATGGTGAGATGTATCTACCTTAGTTTGTAAAGGAAGGGAAATTGGGCAAGTCTTCCCAGAGGAAGTGACATTTAGGCTAATTCTGAAAGGATAGACACCTTCTAATTTATACAGTTCTTCTTAGGGTGTGATCAGAGGACTCCTGGTGGTAGATGTATATGGTGGAGGGAATGGTTTACATGATTTATAATATGACCATGATCATTCTTTTGTTAATATCATCATTGCTTATGATTGCTCATAATACTTAATAAAGATTAATTCTTTTGAAATCTCAATAAATGCAGTAACATTATACCCCTTTTTCCAATATATCGTAGTTGCAATATCATGGAAGTAGGTAAGGCAGAGGAATATTTAATCCTTTGGAAGTAACGAATAGATTAAAAAGGAAACTTTTTTCTCAGCCAACTGCTGGTTTACCTACTTATATCAAAGTATATCAAAGGGGAAGAGGGTAAAAGAATAACAGTTATTCTTGAGGATCATAGAATAACTGGATGCACAACTAAAGGAAAATGAGGACAATGACAATGTTAACCTTCTCTAATGAAGAAAAGTGGAAAATGAAAATACCTTAGTAGGGTAAGAACAGTAGTATCACTACTGGAAAAAAAATCACTGTTTCATTGGTTGATTCATTCATTCACTCATTCATTCATTCATTCAATAATGTTGACGGCTTATTTCAATGTGCCAGTGCCTGCCATAGTGCCTGTCACTTGGCAGGTGCTCAATCAATATTGGAGGGAGGCAGTTAGGGAGTGGAAGGTGAATGAGCAGAGTAAAACAGTGGGAGAAATGTAAAAGAAGCAAAGTAATGTGTATGTCTCAATCGCATTTGGATCTGCTATCTCAGCTGTTCACATGCAAAAGAAGCTAGTCTGCTACTAACTTTGTAACATAGTGTTGAATAGATAGATATTGATTTAGGCAACCAAAAATGGGCTATGCCTATATGTAGGCACAGTAGGAGAGTATCTTCTGGGTATATGCTTAAGGGTGAAAGAAAGTTCTCTTTGTGGCTCAAAGTAACATTTCAGTCAGTTTGCTAATGCCAGATATTTCATTTTAGAAAAATAATTTTTCATTTTACATTAGGGGGAGGAAGCAGAATATAAATAACTTGAGAAGAGGCAAACTACACTGATTTAAAATCACACTAAGGTGTTAATATCAAATAATCCTTTCCCAAGAGCAGGGTTTTTTTCTTTGCAATAATTTTAGTTTATTTAAAAAAATTTTTTTAATTGAAGTATAATTGAATTGCCATGTTATGTTAATTACTGCTGTACAGCAAAGTGACTCAGTTATACATATTTGTGCATTCTTTTTCATATTCCTTTCTATTATGGTTTATCACAGGATATTGAATATAGTTCCCTGTGCTATACAGTAGGACCTTCTTGTTTATCCATTCTATATATACCAGTTTGCATCTGCTAATCCCAAATTCCCAACCCAACCCTCTCCCACCTGCCTCCCCCTTGACAACCACCAGTCTATTCTCTATGTCCATGTTTCTGCTTCTGTTTCATAGATAGGTTCATTTGTGTCATATTTTAGATTCCATATATAAGTGATATCATATGGTATCTGTCCTTTCCAAGAGCAGGTTTTGATGGAGGGGAAGAGAAACACAGGGCAAAGAAATACTTAAGAGAGTTAGAGGACCCTAAACACAAACTGTGCCACAGTAATACCTTAGGTGACATCCAGGTGTGAGTCTAAGTTTTATGGGGCTGGAAGCTTATACAATGGGGACCTCTTTAAGAAAAAGAAAACAAAACAAATTTGCATGTTTTAGAAATATATCTGACCATATTAACACATTATCATGGCCCTTCCCAGGACATTAGTAGAGGCCTGTGAAAACGGGGAGCTGGAAGTTGACGAGCTTCCCAGTAAATTAGCCTCTGTGACTCAACTTGGCTATCTGAAAATGGGAGAATATGTCCCAAGGGAAACTTTGGCTCTTCTCTTTCAGATATAAGACACTAATGATAAATAGGGGAATCTAGCTGGAAAGGTATGTTTACCACAAAAGAGCTCCAAAGTTTCGGTCAGTGTCCTTCCAAGAACCACATTTCCTTGATTCTTAAACACAAACAATTATAAAATGTAACATCAATTTAATAACAGCTGAGGGGAGAGAGTAAACAGCTGGCAAATTTCTTTTGATGAAAAACATTCTGATTTCAAAACCATTAAAATGTGGAAAATGCATCATCAACTGACAAAAATATAGTAATTGTATCACCTTTTAGGCTACAAATGCCATCTATTGAGTGCATCATATATTGCTAACCCATTGAAGAGACCAGTAATTTTTTTCAAGGCCACACTTACTAAGTAGTAAAATTAGAACTCCTAACTCCAGGGCCCACACGCTATCCAATACACCGTTCTGAATCTCCCATGCTAGTTAACCATTAATTTTGTAGCCCATGGAATATTTATATTCCTGACCATCCAGGATGAGGAAACCTTTTTAAATAGAAGAATACTGAATGTTCCTGGTGAAAGAATATCAAATTGACCTCTTGGTCAGTTGATATAATCTGGGGTGGGTGTCCTAGAAGTGAAAGCTGAATGAAAGTTGGAGGCCACAATCTTAGGTGATATCTAATATTATCACAATGTTAGATAGTGGAAGCAGGCAAGGATTTTCAGGGAGTGATTTGCATTCATTCACTGGGCACCATTCGTATGTTTCATGTGCACATGTATAGTGAGGTCCTGCTGGGTGGAAGGCAATGACCATATGAAGGACATATTGGGGGAAGGGCCCTGAGAACAAACTGCTACTTGGGGCAAAAATCTTCTTCAGGAGGAAAAGGCAGCTTGGGGTGACCTTCTAACATTTCCACATGGAAGTGGGGAGATTACAGGGTTTGTCTTGAACGAGAGGAAATTACCTCTGAGGCTGGTGGAGCCTATGACTCGTCAGTAGGTAGACAGTAAGCCTGAGGGATTGGTTAGTCATAGAAGAGGACTGGAGAAGGGAAGAAGAGTGTTTTATGTGCAGGTAGCTGCTGTCCAGTCTTTCCCTCCACCAGCACTTATCCTTGAACATAGTCATTGCTTTGGGACTGTGAAACTTTCTTCCTCATTTTCTTGCATATGATCATAATTTCCTTGCCTCCCCAGTGACTTTCTTTTTTGTGTATTTTCTTATTT
Source organism: Grampus griseus (assembly GCF_964374135.1). Lineage (NCBI taxonomy): Eukaryota > Metazoa > Chordata > Mammalia > Artiodactyla > Delphinidae > Grampus > Grampus griseus. The sequence continues at coordinate 57,357,423 of NC_139010.1, read as the reverse complement.
TAATTTTATGTTTAGTTGCAATTACACTCGATTGCTTTTCCACGGTTTGAGATAACAAGAGCAGAGAATACAATTTTAAATCCTAAAAATGACACAGAAACAGAAGCCACAAATTAAAAATTGATCTGATACCAAAAGAAAATGGGCAAATATGGCACTCCGGAACAGGAAGATGTTAAAAAGAAATTATACAGAAAAAATTAATGAAACTGACAGGAAGTTCATTAGACAGAAGAAATAAATCAGGAAGAATGTGATGAGATATTGGAATTGGCTGAGCTCAGAATAGCTCGGCTTGTCTAACCTGAGAAGGACATATTAAATATGGAGGCAGTTTAGTGAACCAGAAGCTTCTAGTTCTCCTCAAACAGGAAAATTCAATTAGAAAGTGAACAGAGTCCCGAAATGGAACTGTGAGGATTTGATGTTTGCTCTTATGGTTTTGAGGTTATTAGTTATCTTCTCTGATATCTACTCAGCATTTCCATTGGTAAAATATTACCTCTCTCACTTATTAACAAGTAAACTACTTCACTGTCTCATTATTTAACAAGTTTTTAATAAGCGAAGTGGCTGACAAGTATTTCATAGGGCATGCAAAATGGAAAAAAACGTGGCTTTCTCAAGTAACTTATGGTGTAGGAGGGTGAGGCAAACAGAAAGTTACAACTCAGTATAATAAGGTCAAGGATAGCAATAGGTTCCAAGAACTTTGGAGGCCAGAGGAGAGAATTAATTTTCTGAAGTTTTGAGAAAAGTTTCACAGAGGAGGTAACATTTAAAATAAGCCATGAAAAAAAAAATCAGACAACATGGCTGAGGAGTGAGTAAGGGACAAAGTGATCATCAAAAACCTAAAAGAAAATCATGTAGTTGAAAAATGGTGAGTCCATTTTGTGTGGTGAACCTCAGATCTTGTGGGGACGGAGAGGAGAAAAGGTAGCCAAGGGGTAGTTATGAAAGGTCTTACATACCAAGTAAAGGAGTTGGTATCATATCCCATGGATCCATGTTTATCACCACGATTTCACCATGTTTAACATGCTCCCATGGACAAGTGGATAAAATAGACTAGGGGGCTCTGTGTAGTTTACTGGCTCCTTTGCTTTTTTTTCCATGTTAAGGAAACATTTCGTAGTTCTGACGAATGAAAAGAATATTATTGTGATAACATTGAATCTACTTTCTTTTATTTTTAAGTAAATCATTTCCCAAATCACTGCTTTCAATATTATCTGAAACAAGTCACTCATAGCGCATCTGCCAGATAGTCGCACAGAACACTCTGTGAGCACATGATTGAGTTCTGCTGCTGGTAATGGAAAGCCACAGAGGTTCTGAAACTAGGGAGGAACTTGTCAAGTTAACAAACAGCAGCACTGTACAGGATAGTCTTGAGAAGGATACACTTTCAGGAAGACCAAGGGAGAAATGATAAGATCCGGAACTCAGGAAGGGACAGTGAGTGAGAAAGGAGAGGGCAGAATGGAATGATCCTGTCCTCTTCTAATATAGTAGGTAGCTTAGAGTCAAAAACACACAAGAAGGATGGAAAAATAATTGGAGCATTACTCTCAAGAGCTCTCACCTGGACCTCTTATAAATATAGTAAGGAACAAAGAGGCAGGGGCACCCCCAAGAAGAGCTATGTGCATGGGTAAGGTTTAAGAAGCTCCCTAAAGCTATTCAGCTCCTTTTAACCAGTGACATAGGGGACCAGTTCTGGCTGCTTAAAGAGCTACTGCTCTTCCTGAAGTCCTGGGGGAAGTTGATTTTCAACTATATGAGATGCTGGAATTAATGGATTCCGGCGTCTTTTGGAGGGTGGGCCTCTTGCCAGGGCTGATTAGCCCCACTGGCCTGTCCACTATTCCTGTTTTATTGCTTCCTTTCTCATTAAGGAAGGTGTTGGGTTTGGATAACCATAAGCGACATGTCTGCTGTTAGAAGTCTGCCATCGCTTGCACACTGAAACCAGGCTCTCAGGATTCTTTTTTAAACAGATCACAGATTGAGAGAAACAGGAAAAGGAAGCCCAGGTTTGAAAATATGCCACAAAAAAGGTTATTTTCCTATTTTTACTGTTTTCTTTTTTAAAAAATATTCAAAGTGGTAGGGAAAATAAAACTTAAAAGAAAAAAAATCAATACTGTTTTTCTCTCTCACCCCTCCTCTCTCAGTGTAGCCACACGAAGCAGTCCTGATGTCCTCAACCCCTGAAATGAGAGGAAAGGGAGTTTGAGGGTTTCCCTTCATACCACCCTGCCCCCAGCTGGCCCAAGGATTCTGAGCACCCACTGGCAACTTGCTAAGCTGTTCTGTGGATGCCTCAAAGCTCCCTTGTCCACATGGACCCAAGGCCTGAAGTCTAATGGGGACAAAAGAACTGCTAAAAGGGAGACAACCACTCAACTCCCCTCTCCCTTCACTTCAGTAATCTCAGCATTTGTACTTCTTCTCCCTCCCCAGACAATGTGTTCCTTAAAATAATCTTCATTGGCACATCATTTCTCACCAGGAACTGTACCCTGGTTCTTTCCAGTCCTCCAGTTTTCTCTCTTCCAGCACAGGGGGGATCATATTTACTCAGAAAACCACAGTGTTAAACTATAGCCCTTAGTTTCTTAGAGTTTCACTTTCTAAGGGAATTTTGCAGCTGGTTCCATCTGTTTTTCCTGATTTTTTTCTCTTCTGTCCATGCTAATTTCCTCTACAGTCCCAACCAGCACCCAGCCTCAGCACCTCCCCTACACGTTGCTATGATGGTCTTCTCCGCTCATAGTAGACACACAGTTCATTAAGCCTCTCACCATGTCCGAAATAGGCCTTTCCCTGCTACTTAGCATACATCTGGTCTATTACCTACCACCACAAACGTATCCAAAAGAAAAGCAACCAACTGTAATGTTAGATTGATCCAGACACAATCTCATGTGCTTTGGACAAAGAGAGTTGTCTAGGTAACATTTGCTTTACTTTAAGCGCAAGAGGGAGGAGATACGGGGATATATGTATATGCATAGCTGATTCACTTTGTTATAAAGCAGAAACTAACACACCATTGTAAAGCAATTATACTCCAATAAAGATGTTAAAAAAAAAAAAAGAGCTTACCATATGCCAGACACCTTTCCAAGTGCTTTACAAATATTAGGTCACTTAAATATTAGAAAATGCTCTCCTTTTCTAATTTTACAGCTGAGGAAATTAAGGCACAGTGAGGTCAACAGTGAGTCAATGATAAAACCAGTATTCAAACACAGGCAATGTGTGTAGAGTCCATGCCCCTAACCACTAATCAATTCTGCCTCACCAATTACAAGAAGTTTTAGATTGTTTCCTTCCAAATCTTCCTGCAAGTCAGAAGACAATTCAGATGAACTTTATTTACACAGAGTCTGTGTCCTTGCTGAGTCCTGTGTACACAGTAATTTATAAATCCAACCATTTTCTGGAATCAAGTCCTCATTTAAAGGAACTAGACTTTAAAGTCCTTACATAAGGAGCTAGAGGGATCTCTCCTGACTACCGTCTAAAATATCAACCCTCCCCTCCTGCCAAGGCACTTTCTGTCAGATTACTCTGTTTCATTTTCCTTCTCGGCACTTATTATTTCTAAATTTATGTTTGTGTGTTTATTGTCAGTCTCCTCCCCTTGACTAAAATATAAGCCAGTGAGAGCAGAGACTTCTGTTTCATTCACTGTCTGCCCCTAGAACTCTGCTTGGCATAGAGCAAATGCTCAGTATTTGTTGAGTGAATGAATAAATGCATTTGATAATGCCTTAATGTTTTTGGATGGACATCCTTTGCCCTTTTTCAGTCTAATTTAAAATATTCCCCTTAGGAAATTTCACCTACTCCTGTGGCTTTTTCCACCACTCTCAATACTTACCTCTGGCCCAGATCTTCAGATCTTTGTTTTTGAGATTACCAGCTCTGACCAGCTCTGGCTTTTTTTTTTTTTTTTGTCTCCCATATTTGTTATCTAATTTTAATTTCCATAATCAATTTACTCTTGACCTTTGAGGGATAGGAGCCAAGGGGACCTGCATAAGCATTACAAAATACTAATACATTTTAACATTTTGTATTTGGAAAGGACTTAGATTTCATCTACTTCAAATTTGTGGCTTTACATGTTGGTGAAGAAATTGAATTCCAAGATAATGCTGGGCCAGAAGTCTCACAGCTGCTGTGTGGTAGAACCCCAGACTTCCAGGACGTATTCCTCTTTCCACATCAGTTATCTGCCTATTAGCGTCTACCTTTCCTTTTGCTAATGATACATACACACAAACACACACACACACGGCTTTATTGAGGTATAATTCATGTAGCGTAAGATTCACCCTTTAAAAGTGTGAAATTCAGTGGTTTTTAGTATATTCACAGAATTGTGAAACCATCACCACTGTTTAATTTTAGAACATGTTCATTACCCTCCAGAGAAACCCCATACCTATTTGTAGTCACTCCCCATCCTCCCCCCTCATTCTCCCTCACTTTTTCCAACCCTAGAAAACCATTAATCTACTTTCTGTCTCTATGGATTTGACTATTCTGGACATTTCATATAAATGAAAGAATATAATATGTGGCCTTTTGTGTCTGGCTTCTTTCACTTAGCTCAATGATTTCAAGGTTCATTATCTTATACTAGTTACCTTTTTGTTTTGTTTAACCAAACCACCTTTCTCTAACTGCCTCAATCATTTCAATATCTTTGAGCAAAAATTAATCTTTGACTATCCTGGAAGCCAAAGGCAAAAAATAAAAACACAGATATGTTACTCAGTTCCAGTTAGTCACAGCTCCAGATCCCGTCCGGGCGCAGCCTCTCTGCACACGGCCTGCGTTGCTACCTCCATCTTGAGTTGGGAAGTTGTGCAGCCGCTTTGCGCTAGAAACTCTGGTCTGAAAGTGCTGGGTTTGAGGCCTCTGCCCGCCGCACCCTATGAGCCAGTGAAACTAGACTAAGTGCAAAAGAAAAGAAAAGAAAAAAAGTGGCCTGGAACCGAACCAGCAATATCTTTGAGGTCTGCCTGTATACAGTTTGATGAATTTGGACATATGCAAACACTCATGAAACCATCACCATGATCAAGGGAGAAGATGGAGGAAGAGTAAGACACGGAGATTACCTTCCTCCCCACAGATACATCAGAAATACAGCTACACGTGGAACTGCTCCTATAGTTCCAGTTAGTCATAAAGGAAGCACAAAGTTTATCAGAAGCATGGATGTTTTAAGGGGAATCATCACTGTAGGCCTTTAATTTCACCATATGACTCTGTCTTCTGATCATTTAAGGTGTTTTTCTCGCTTTCTTATTTATACTATTTCCAGCTGCCCTTGGGTTGGGCACTCTGAGCAGTGTCAAGAAGGGGGAGAGGACCACCTTGTGGTGTCCTCAATGACTCTGGGTGCAAGGGGAAATTCTTATTTAATCTTTAACAGTTTCCAGCTTGACCTCCGCTATTAATTTTTTCTTCTATTCTTGATCATAATCCTTACTTACATCTCAAATTTTTAAAATATATTTACAACTTTAACCCTGAAAGGGTCAAGTACTTTACCAACCCTGATTTTAAAATAGGTCTCAAATAATGCATATTCTCTAGTAGATGCAGGGGAGAGAGCAGAGGGCAGGGAGCTATACATAGGGAGAGATGAAAAGAGGAATATGATTGCTTGTTAATGTCTGCCCACGGGTCTGGGAAAAGGAAAGTTCTGGCATATATGTTACAACATACATATGGTTTTTTTTTTTTTTTTTAGACCTGAGGTGCAGAGAATTAATTACCCTCAACTACAGCAAACTATTATCATCAGTTCATGCAAAGCCCTCCTTTTGTTTTAATTTTCACCTTCATCTCTAATCCCCACTTATATTCACCTCCCTTTTATACATGCCTTCCTTATGTCTTTTTTTTATTTTTTTTCTTTTTGTTTTCCTTTTTTTTTCTTATGTCTTTGATATATGTCCTTAACAGAGATGTATCTTTATATACTTTTAGTGTTATTGGGTATGAATGAGTAATTACATAAATAATATTGTGCCATAAACCTCATTCTGTTTCTATTTTTTAAAAGCTCACTAAATCTTTAAAGCCTGTTCATGTTGCTGGACTTATATAGAATGTATTGCTATAACTGCTGCATAATATTTCATGTATGTATTTTACTTTTTCATTCCTCTAGCAATGGACACCTGCCACAAACAGTGACATAGTAAACATCTTCATACTTGTCCCCTTAGAGACCTGAGGCAGAATTGCTTTGTTCTATATGTCTAGGAGAGGAATTGGTGGGCCGTAGGACCTAAATACACTACTGTCTTTATCCAGCCCCTCTTGTGCACAACCCGCATCCTCTCAGTCCCACCTCCTACTCTAGCCATCCCTGCAGAGACCAGAGCTAGGCAGCTGCACAGGCTGCAACCAGCTTGGTGCTGGTGTGGTGCGGGAGGACCTCTCATTTTCTGCTCTGGGACTTCTCTAAGGCAGAGTGTGGAATGGTGGGAACCTGCTCAGCACTCATGCCTGCACAGTGAAATGGGGTGATCACAGTCACAAGGCTGCTCTTGACCTTTGGAGAACAGGAGCCAAATGATGAACGCTTCCCCTGGTCACCCCCCGCCTTGGGGGACAGTTCTGAGACACAGTTCTTAAGGCTTTTACCAAGTTCCCTGTAGAATTGAGTATAAGTTGCCAGTAGTTACCAACTTGAAAACTCATTCTTGTACTGTTTTTTTCTTCTTCCTTTTCACAGTCCCCAGTTCCTCATTCCTGCTCCCGGTTATTTCTTCCCAAATGAACTATGTATAGACAAGCCTTTGTCTTAGACTCTGCTCTCAGAGATTACCCAGCATACAACATGATCCCTAAGTACTGCCAGATTGCTCTCCAGAGAATCTGAGACCACATCTAGTAGTCTGGCCAATCTCCAGCTTGTGGATCAGAGACGAGGATATTTCAAAATTTCAGAGGGCCACCTTTTGACAAGAGGCTTTGTGTATGCTTAGAAGGCAGCTCCCTGTGTAGGATGTTTCACGTGTGAGTCAGTGGTTTTTCTTTTTACACTTACTGCAGTTAGTTTCAAAATGTGGTTGTAATATACATACATGCCTTGGTAATGATAATATACCTCTCCCAAACATTGATCTCTGCCCTCTCTCATGATTCACAACTGCTGATGCATGGACGGTACACTCATCCATGGATGTGCCATAACAGAGTATTAAGAAAATTTGCTTCTCAATGCTTGTTAATATGGAAACGTCATACCACCTGCATCTTCCAGTGAAGGGTGTTGCAGTCAACTTATGTCCTAGATAAGGATGCATTGTTCTTCTGTCACATTGTCACTTGGGTTTTCTTATGGGAAAAAAATGATCATTTCTTTGAGTGGACGTGTATCAATATTAATTCTTTTGTGTGTGTGTGCCAGCTATCTGTATGGGGTGCATCACCATGAAAAGAGCACAGGTCATGACCACCTGGGAGCAGGGGATGAGAGGAACTTCTTTAAGGGAATGTATGTTCCTTCTCATTTGGGAACAGCTTTTAAAAATCTCATCATCTCCTTCTGCTTTTGTTGTGTGAACAGGTGGTTAACACATACACCCCAGGAAAGAAGATTTGGCTTGAAGGTGTGGTGACCACCTCAGTTGGAGGCACAAACAATCTGTCAGATTCCTATGCTGCAGGATTCTTGTGAGTAACACTTGCAATTTCACTCCCAAGGGCTTTGAGGAAAGGACAGTGAAATTGCTCATTATTCTGCCCATTGGCCGGAGTGGGGGAGGTTCGTTTCCCACTGAAAATTCTTCATCCATTTCTTTGTAAATGTGTTTAATCACTCAACAAACAGCGATTAGGGACTTGTCTAGTTACTAAGATCTCAGGTACGAGCATTAGAGCAAAAGTAATAATAGTAGTAATCATGATAGTAATAAGAGCTTTATTTTATGTCTTCAGTGCAAAATACAGTACAGACAACATACATTTTCTCTTCTACTTTTCACCTGAGTCCTGGGAGATAGGTAAGAGTAAGACAGGAGTTTTGCCCTTTAGAAACTTATGATTGGAGGAATGGAGATGGGGAATAAGAAAAGCTGTAGGAGAAAAGTGTCATAATAATAATAATTTTAACTGCATAGTGCTTACCATGTGCTAAGGACTATCTGATGTGCTTTATATGTATTTACTAATTTAACAACCAGTGTATTAGATACCCTTATTATATCCTTATACCCTTATAAGAACCCAGTGAGGTAAATGTGATTATTGGTTAGTGGCAGAGCTTGGACTCAAGCCAAGGCAGTTTGCTCCAGAGTCCAGCCTCTTTGCCACTACAGTATGCCATCTCTCTTTCTGCCTTACATGGGCTATCCACAAAAGGGGTAGACATGCAAAAGAATCAAGAGTTTCTGAATGGGAGGATCAGGAAGGGCTTTGCGGAGGAAGAGGCATTTTAGTGGAACATAGATTTCTCTAATTTCTATAGGTGAAGATTGTTGCTGATGGTAGTGAGAGCATAGAGGCTGAAGGAACATTATGAGGGGAAATGATTAGTGTGAGAAAGCCTCAGTATCTTCAGGGGTGTAGTGAGGGCTCTGATTAGGGACAGAGTTTTACCACCAAATCATGGAAGACCTTGAAAACCAGGCAGGGGAAATGAGGCCTTGTTCTATACTCAGTGGCTAAACCATTGATGATTTTGGAGGAAGAGAGAGACCCATCTGACCTGTATTTAAAACGTTGGTTTTGATAATAGTATGCACAAGAGTTTGGATAGGCAAGAGGTAGGAAAATGAACTTGAAGGCTACTGCAGTCGTCTGGAGAACAACTTAAGCCAGAAGCATGAGGACCTCTGGCTGGCCTGCCATTGTCATGGACCGCAGATTAACCAAGTGACCTGTTCCTGGTCCAGTCTAGTCTGTGGTCCTGGTTTTTTGTCTGAGCAAGGTTCTCCTAAGAACTGCAGCTCTGCCCTCAACTATGCGTTTCACTACTAACAGCTGCTCCTAATTATATAGCTGTAGATCTCCATGAAGGCAACTTCTTCAATACAGTTGTGAAGGACAAATCAGGCTGGTCAAGTAGATTGTCTTTAAGATGGCATCCTGGCAGATGCAGATGAAGATAATGAGTCAATGTCTACATGATGATGGCTGGGGTCTTCCAGCCCTGTGTCCTCACATGAGAGGCACAGAGAGGTTGTTCAGGGAGCATTGTTCAGTGAAGGAAATGGAGTGAATCAGCATTTGCTACAGTGTTGCTGAGGGTCTTCTTTCAAAAATACTCTCCTCACGGGGTTTCACTGTGAGAGGCAGGTTGACAGTCCGTACTGCAGGAGGCCTCTGGAATCAGAAGAAGAATGGCCTTTGCTCAGCCTTCGCAGAAGGACTCCTCTGCAGGGCCCAGCAAGCAGCCCTCTTGTACTGTTTTCGTGAACATTCTTCCCTTTAGAGAGTGATGTGAAATGAGAAATAGCACAGACCTTCATGAAGAGAGCTAGAGAGAGACCTGCCTTTTCATGAGCATCAGCCAGATATCCATAGATCTCTGAGTCGCTTTGCAAACACAGATAAATATTGTTGTTTAGATTTTGGTTGTAGTTCAGATGTCCAATGCTTTGTTGACAGATCAAATGACAACCAGCTCATTCTGCCCCTGGTCTTCTCTCTTACCTCTTTATCACCCATTTCCTCTCAACCCCACTGGCAGTACCTAGATATATGCCCTTTGAGTCCAGTTCTCCAAGGGGCATAAATTGCTTCCTGGGAAAAAAAATGTAAAGCATTCTAGGAAGCTCCAGAAGGCTAGCAAGGAGTTGGAAAGAAGGCATTTTGCAGCCCTTTTTCAATACATGGCATAACTATAAGCTTACCAGGGCATATACAAATGCATGCACAAATGAGAATTCTCTGCTGCCAAGTATTCAAGGGTAGTTTTCTCAGTCAGGGCTTTGAGATTCTTTGATGCCCTACCCTTGGCATACTGCTGTGTCTGCAGCACCTAGTAATGTCTGCCATGTAGTAGATATTCAATAAAGTTTTGTGGATGAAAGATAATGGCTGCAGAAGCATCCTTGGTGAGATATACCAGTTACCTTGACACTTTTCTCTACTTGAACATAAAAGGGAGACCTGGAACATCATTTATTTCCCCTACTCAGGAGATTTATTATTACAGGAGGAAGATGAAGACAACTCCAGAACTAACCATCTATTCTGAAAAGCCATGGGGAAACAAGGGCTCTGGCCATAGTCATTAATTAGCAATGGTCTTCATGTCAGTAAGGTCACTGGTTTGGAGCTCCATACGGTCTCAGATTTGGGAAATCAGAACTATGCATTATTTGTCCCTAGTATGCTGAATGGTGATTCTCAAAGTCCTAGAATCTAATTTTATCCAGATCAATTTCAACTTAGAGTATTGAGCACCTATAGTGTGCCAGGAACTGTGATGGTTGTTTTGGGTACAAAGCTAAAATGTGTCTATTTTTGATGAGCTCATACCAGCTGGGAGAAGACAGAGAAGTAAGTAATTATCATTCAGTGGGCCAGCAGAGGGTATGAATAAGAGTTCTGGGGAAGTACAGAGGAGAAAGATACTACTATTGGCTGGGGCAGCAGAGTTCAGAAGGAAATGACACTTGACTTGGAGATTAACAGATGGGAAGAAATTTGCCAGGTGAGGTGGGTTAGTGGAAGAGAGGAAGGAAATTCTAAGGAGAAGTTAAAACATATAAAAAGGCTCAGGTAAGTATGTGAGAGCAGCCAAAAGTAGTTTGTTTGTTTTTTTTAAGATGTTGGGGGTAGGAGTTTAGTAATTTATTTATTTATTTTTTGCTGTGTTGGGTCTTTGTTTCTGTGCGTGGGCTTTTCTCTAGTTGTGGCAAGCGGGGGCCACTCTTCATCACGGTGCGCGGGCCTCTCACTATCTCGGTCTCTCTTGTTGCGGAGCACAGGCTCCAGACGCGCAGGCTCAGTAGTTGTGGCTCATGGGCCTAGTTGCTCCGCGGCATGTGGGATCCTCCCAGACCAGAGCTCGAACCCATGTCCCCTGCATTAGCAGGCAGATTCTCAACCACTGCGCCACCAGGGAAGCCCCCAAAAGTAGTTTTATGTGGCTTAGAGCCTGGGGAATAAAGTTTAGGGTGAGAGAAGACGTGATAGGTGAAGCCAGACAATATATTCTTAGGAAAGATTGTGAAATGCCTTATCTTTTACCCTGAGAAGACTGAAGCTCTAAGTCACCTTTCTTACACACATATATTATTACAATTGGAAGTTTCCTTGCATTTCAGAATACAAAGAAAGAAAATGAAATCAATTCACAAATGAATGAATGAATGAATGAGTTAAATGTGTAAATGGTGAAGGCAGAGTTAGCAGTAGGTGTTAGAAAAACCATGAGGGCAGTATTTTTGAAGGATAGCATGCCCTGGAGAGTGGGTATTTGGCATGATGGGGTATGTAATAAGTGTGTGAGCAATGCAGGTCCTCCACTGCAACATATGTGTGATGGTAGCATACTCCAATCCCTGTATAGTTAGTTATAGTGCCAAGGGAAATTATTACTGCATTGCCTACTGACAGTGATATATGAGGGATGCAAATGACTGGACCATAGGTCACAGGAGTATGTGGGTTAGCGTCATATGTAAAGTACATGGACAGTGAATAGGTGCAAGCAGGGGAGTTTGAGTGATGGAAAATATAGTGTGTGTGCTTCTGTGATTGTGTGTTTTGTGGTCAAGGGGGATGACTTTAGGCTTACAAGTGGCTAGGGTGTTCATTTTATTTGTTAGTATTATAGGAATAAGAGATGTCATTAGCAACAAGCTATTTTATGACCAAGGCAATTCATTTTACTCCTCTGGACCTCTTTATTTTCTTATAAAATGAAGAGGTTAGATTTGATCATCTCTATAGATCTCTTCCATCTGTGTATTTAATGCTTAAAATAGTTTTCTCTAAAGTACTAGGTAAATTTGATGGGTGTGGGTGGTGGTGTGTATGTGTGTATGTTGGCCAATTTTTATAGAGCTTGTTTTATGCTATTTTTAAAATGTATTGATGTAGCTTTTTCCCCCTGCTTTTCAGATGGTTGAACACTTTAGGAATGCTGGCCAATCGGGGCATTGATGTTGTGATTCGGCACTCATTTTTTGACCATGGATACAATCACCTCGTGGACCAGAATTTTAACCCATTACCAGTAAGTGTAATAGAAAGGTTCCCAACTCCTTTTCCATGTCCTTCCGTTCTTTTGATCATGCTTTGTTCCACACTGGTAGAATTTTTCTCCTCCTTCTGTTACCAGTTAATTTCATAAATTGAACAGAAGAATTCTTGACCCATTTTACAGACTCTTGGCTTCACCTCCCACACATACCCCAATATATACACACACGTATGTACATATGGGTTTATGCATATACACATATATACATTTATATGTAGTTATATACTTACCACTATTATTTTAACAAACCTTGTGCTGTTGAGATTCCAAATCTACTTGTGGCCTGTTTGAACTCTGCTTGAGTGAATTTTTCCAGATTGTTTTCTTTTAATGCTAATAGGAGACTTAGTTAATGTTAGATGCAGCATGTTGAAAGCAGATGGGAGAGTGTTGGCCAAGATCAGATACAGTAGGAACCCATCCCTTGGAAAGTGGCTGAAGTACACTTACACTAGATGCTGATCCCTATGTGACAATGAGGGGATTTGCCCAGGGTATCACCTTCTCTAGGAAAGCAAAGGAAAGGGAAGGCTAAAGAAGAATGGCAAAAGCAGAGATCTGGGTTTGTCCAGTGACTTTATTGACCAATCAAAGAAATCCCACTTAGTCCAGAAAAGCTGTGCTTATCAAAAATATTACATGAGTTATCCTTCTCACAGACATCTTAGTCATGATAAAAGGTCAGAGTCCTCTCATTAACCCATAGAATGTCAGAGCTGGCATTCCCCTTCGAGATGATCCAGTTCCACCTCATATAACAGAGGGAATGATAGCCTGGGGTGGGGGGGAGGGGCATGTAGAGCCAGCCCTAGAACCTGCTTCTGTGCCCTGGTCCAGTAATCTTCCTACAGAATTACTGCTGCCCTGGGGTCCACAGTAAACAAACCCAACTGGAACCAGTGAGTGTTCCTGCCATTTGCTTCCCCCTGCCCATTTCCACCCCCCTATTCTTCTCACTACCCAGGCCTCCAAGCCCAGAACAGAGAACATCTTGGCACCCAACAGCACCATTGCCATGTCTCAAAAGAATCCCTCTAGTTAGAGTACTAAGTAATTATTGTATCCCTGATTGTACATGACTCCAATTAAGTCACAAATATTAAAGCTGACTGGCACAGTTGCTTTTATTCACAGGGCCAGGATACCTCTCTCTCAGTGTATGTGGGGCTGGGGTATGGAGGAGTGAGAGGGAATTTTCAGTTTGTAACCATAGGGGGTTTCCTTTGTTTGTTCTTTCTTTTGAGCTCATAAACTTGTGGTGATAAAATAAATAATAATTAGAAAAGCATCTATGAAATGTAAGCACTGAACAAATATAATGTCACACAAATGTAAATATTTATTGACCATCAGGCACTGGAGAAGAGACTAGTAGTAGATACCTGAATAAGTAGATAGTGGATTACTATAAGAGGGGGTCAGTGAGGGCTCCTTTAGAGTATATACAAGGAAGACCTCTCTGAGAAGGTGACATTTAAGCCAAGAGCCCAGTGACAAGAAGGAGCCAGACATGCAGATTTTTGCAGAAGAGCTTTCAGGCCGGGGGAGGGGCTAGCACAAAGACTCCGAGGCAGGAACAGAGTTGGCATGTTTGAGGAAACATAAGAACACCAGAGTGCTGGGGGCCTGGCAGGGAAGGGGGAGACTGGACATGAGGCCAGCCCGGGTCAGATCACGAAGGGCTTTGAAAGCTAAAAGGAGTTTGACTTTTATTGTAAGTAGTATGAAAAGCCATTGGAGGGTTTTCTACAGGGCAGTAACATGATCTAACTTACATTTTTAAAAGATCACCCTGGTATAATTAATGCACCAAATATTATTTGTATATTTAATAATGTGTATAATACTTAACAGTTTACAGACCACTTTCATATACCACACATCAGTAAAACTCCAAACACTCTGTCCTTCCTTCCTCCTGTCTTTCCTTTATTCCTTCCTTCACACATTCAAATCTCTTTCACTCCTCTTGATCATGTACTATATGCTGATCGCTATTCCTGGCAAACAGCCACTGTGACGAGCCAAAAAGACAAGGTCCTTGAACTCCTGGAGCTTATAGTCTAGTGAAGTGAACTGAGAAACGGAAAGTATATAAACACATAAATAAGATAAAAAAGTTTGTCATAATTGCTCTGAAGAGAGCCTGGTGAGATGAGTATGACTATTTATACTTATTTTGCTGAAGAGAAACTAGGGTTCTTTCACGTTGTTAAGTGACTTATCTAAGGTCAGACAAGTAGTAAGAGCTGGAACTCAGAGTTTTTCAGTTCTAAATGCTATTTTCTTTTCACCGTGCCACACTATTTCTTGCAGTACTCTCTTTGGTGTCTGTGCTGTGGTCTGATGCCACTGTTTGTCTCAGAATTGAGTCTGGAGATGGGAACAGGCATCTTGAGGAACTGGAGAGAAGAAAACCTAGGCTAGAAGAAAACCTATGGTCTGTGGGTGACTAGACTGGTTTGATTTCCGGAGCTGGACAAACCTGGATTGCGTATCAGCTCTCTATGTACCTTCGCATGGCCATGTGTTAGGTTAAAGATGCAAGTTCTCATGGCTTCGTTCTCCCCAAACGAGCGATAATACAGGTGACTTTCTTTAAAAGCTACCGTGAGACACCTTGGTTGATAGGTAGTAGCGGCACAGAGGTTCATTGGAAGCTCAAACAAGTCCTATTGATTTAGTACAAAGGCTCAAATGTTCTGCACAGCTGTATTTCTGGAAATGCCAAGCTCTAGCAAAGAAACTGTATGTAAAAGCACTTTAAAAGGTAGCAGGCTTTCTTTTTCTCTTTCTTTGGGCTAATAAATTCTGTACCTTATAAGCAGAGAACTTTGCAGCTGGGAGAGTATGTCCTAAGTCTCCCGGAAAGAATTTACTAGGCTAGACCCGGGCACCAATCTGACAGACCTTGCCAGCAGGCCCCTGAGATGTGCAATGGTCACAGACCTAGGATCATACTGTTGCCGCTTCAGAGAGTTGTACAGTTGATATCCAAACACTGACAATAAAAAATTGTGGGTTTTACACTGTGATTAAATCTTCAAGAGTGTTAAGAGTTTAGGGCATTAGTGAGTTATGTTTTAGTTGCCTCCCAGAAAAATCAGTATTTTCTATTACAGTCCCTTCAAATTCAGCTCAGTGCATTTCAGGAAAAGATCCTGTTGGCAGATAGTGGTTTTATTTCTGTTGTTGTCGTTATCGGGTCTTAGCCTAATGGCACCTCAACCCATATCCCATATTACCCCTCCACCCACCCAGTCAGCTTTTGATTCGAGTTTGTAGGATTCCAGTCCAGCTCTGGCAAGGCCATTCCAATCTAAGGTAAGAGAGAATATTGAAGGTAGTCCTTTTTGTCTTGAGAAAAGATCATTTTCAACTACAGCCCATGTTGTTTCTGGCTGTTCCTCTAGAAATGTGCCAACTCTCCTCCTCTTGTGAGATTTTCCTTCTCCTGGGAAGAGGAGAACATTTAGTCCAGCAGTGCTTCATCACTCGACTCCCACCCCTTTCCCCTGACCTGCTCGCCATTGGGAAGGAGGGAACTTGTGAGTCTCCACAGCCTGTCGGCTAGTCATGGGCTCTCTTGGGAGTAAGGGATGTTTGTGCAGAAGAGATCTGCACATTCAGTGGACATAGTCCAGACCCCACCAGCCATGGGCATTTCTCCTAAGAAACGGTTTTGGAATTTAGCTTGCTGCTTTTTTTAAGAGCTTGATTTACAGAGCTTTCAAGGAAAGGAATAGTGAATTACTAGCCAACATCTTCTTAACTCCCACACCGGCCTAGCAAATACAATTCAGTTCAAAAAACATTGACACTTCAAATGTGTCTGGCTCTAGGCTAGGTGTTCTGGGGACATGAAGATAAATAAGATTTGGTTCTCTCATCTGTAGAGCTAACAATCTGGTGTGTGTCTGAGGGATTACAATTTAGTCCTTTGCTTAGAATAAAATAGAAAGGTAGTTCACATTGGATAGCCTTTTCTATACTGGGCATAGTGGTAGGGATATTTATATTTGCTGGCAACATTCTTTTTTGCTGACTACCCCTTATGAATAACTATAAACATTCAATTCAGCCCAATGCACAGTTATTGAACACTTGCTGTGTACGTTGTTCTGGAATACAGTCAGTGGTCATAGAAAACTCACTAGTCTATGACGGGATTGAACCTATAGCTGTGGTTCCTGTAGCAACATGCTCTGAGCCAAGCCATCACTGTTCAGATGTCATTTGGCTATTGGAAAGAAACTGTGCATCTTAATGATATCTGCGTAGCTCCACTTCTTAACCTATCACAGGGATGAGATCCTAGGTGCTCCATCCTTGTTTCCCTTTGAAACATTAGATTCTTATGCACTACACAACCATGATGTGGAAACAGGATGAGCTTAAATCTGTCCCTTTCCTGAGGAAGAACATCCAGTTGCAAACCCATGTCCCATGGATGCTGGATGTTGCACACTCTCTTGCAAGAAGAGCACCACCTAATGAGGAGGCCTCAGGGGAGCAGCAGGAGCCTGGTACTGTGACAAGGTTCATAGATTCCAGTCCCGGCTCTGCCGTCCATTAGACTTGTGTCTTTGGGTTCCAGTTTTCTCATCACTCAAATTGTGATAAAAATGTCTCCTCTATCTGCCTCCAAAAGATACTGTTATAATCCTTGAGAAAACTAGATATGACAGTAGGATTCTGATTTCATATGTACGTGTACACATAGAAAATTACTGGAAGGGACTACATCTAAATGTTAAAAGTGGTTTTCTTTGGTTGGTGGGATTACAGATAGTTTTTATTTTCTTCTTTGTGGATTTTGTATGAAAAATTGGTGCAATCGGCATTATTGATTTCATAATCTGAAAAATAAAAGGCTATTTTTAAAAGAAAAAATAGAGTGTTTAGAAAGAAGTAAGTGCTTTATTACACTTGTGCTTTGTGCTCGATACTGTGCTGGACCCTGGAGACAGTGTCCCTGCCCTCAAGGAGCTTACAGTGTGGATAGGAGATGGATCAGTCAGCAGGGACTATGGCAGAAGTGCTTTAGCAGGACAGAAGAGGAACAGATGCCAGCCTGGGTAGAGGGCAGGCATGGGGCATCAAGGAAGGCTTTCTGGAGGAGACAGTACCTGAGCTGGATCTTGAAGGAGAAGGGCAAGCTAGCCACAGGAAGAAGAGTTTGAGGTCTGGGGAGAATCTTCCAAACAGAGGCAATGGCATGTACAAAGGGTCAGAGGCTTTAATATTCCAGAGAGTCATGGTGGATGGATTATGAAAAATTACTTAGGAAAGCTTTTCCCATCGCTCTCTGTTGGCCACACAGGCTGTGTAAAAACTAAGGAATCTCAAAGTTACAAACCTGGAGGTGGTGGGGCAGGGGTGGTACAGAACCTTGCCAAATTAGCCTGTGACCTGTTTCTTGGCGTAGCTTCCTTTCTCTTTCTTTTCTTTCCCGTGGGAGCCATCAGGAAGATGAAAGAAACAGAGAGTACCTGTTTAGGGGTAGCTGTGATGTGAAACCCAATCCTCTCATTAGAGTCCCTGACAAAGACTTCTCCATGTGCAACCTTCCTTTGTGGGAACCTGCGGCTGCTGAGAAAAGGACATCCTCAGCTGCAGGATCAATCACTGGGACTCAGGCCGGCTCCATGTCAGTGGCTGAAGCGCCTGGGCTGCATGCCCAGTGGGCATGACTTGCTTCTTTCCTCCTCTGTGCCTCTGAACCCTGGCCTCTCAGATCAGAGCCTGCACCTGCACCATGTGACCAGGCACGCAGCTCTTTTGCTCTTGATGCTTTAAAGAGAAGCCCCTCTGATTTTTAACTACCAGTCTTCATCCGTTGCTTATTTATCAACCTGAGTGGTGCGCATGGGATGTAAGTGACACATGTCAGCAGTTGAACAGCTCACCCTGGTGGAAGCTGTCTCGGGAAGTAGAAAGAGCTCTGCACCTGGAATCAGAAGATGTAGGCTCCAGGGCAGCACCACAGTGTTCCAGTTGCTTGAGTTTGCATTTCCTGCTTTGTAAAATGGGGCTAACTGTGCTGGGGTCAGGGAGTGGGGAGTATCTGAATGTCATGCTTAAAAGTATTGGCACTGGAATCAGACTGACCTGAGTTTCAGACCCAGCTCTGTCATTTACTACTGTGTCCCTGGGCGGATTACTAAACCTCAACAATCATCCATTTCCCTTCATAAAATGGAGACAATAATAGTGTCTATCTCAGAGCATTGTTGGAAAGGATTGAATGAACCAGTGTATATGTATCTTT
Source organism: Grampus griseus (assembly GCF_964374135.1). NCBI lineage: Eukaryota > Metazoa > Chordata > Mammalia > Artiodactyla > Delphinidae > Grampus > Grampus griseus. Next base: position 57,338,890 of record NC_139010.1, on the reverse strand, counting down.
TACCACATAGTAAGCACTCAACAAATATCAGCGGCTATTATTATTTTACAAAGTCACTTTGTAAAATTCTGTAAGTCAGTAATATCAGTAATTATCATTAATAATGAATATAACTGTGGCAAGATAATATACATTTGAATATTCATACAGATACCTGGAAATCAACCAAGTAATGATAGCTAAAGTATGAAAAGTAAATTTTTTTGCAAAAATTAAGTGACTGGAGAATTAGAAGAACAAAAGAGGAAAGCTGTGATTCCTGCACTTGAAAGGAATTGACTGCAAATGGTTAAAGACAAACTAAAAATTACATTTTATTTTCCTCCAGAGAAGATGCTGCCAACCTTTCCCACTGAAGGCAATTAAGACAGTAACCACACTGCAACGCTAGCTCTAATACCTTCATGTGGTATTTATAAATGGCCCAATAAGCCCTGGAAACCATGATATGTCACATAAAAAGTGCTAATGACAGCACATTATATGAATCACTGAGAAGCAACAACTGAAAATCTCACTCTACCGTCAACCATTTATACTGCTCCCAGATTGCAATACTGAGGGATTACAGTTACAGTAAGTTGTGCAGCAACCTAAATAAATCAGGGAGAGGGAGAAGAAGCAATTGCAGCCTCACTGTGCTTGAGCTTAGGAGCATAGTGTGCCATCCTCGAAGCAACCTTCAGATGATGGAGGAGCAAGGCCAGCCCTGGAAATGCGAAAAGCTGCACCTTACCTAACTTCATCGGTTCACCTAAAACACTAGAATATTATCTAAAAATAATCTGACTAGGAAGAGAGGAAGGGAGGGAGGGAGGAAGAAAAAGAATGAAAGGAGACGAAAAGTGGAATGCCTTTGGTAGGTTGGAAAGATCTTTTGCGAGTGCCAAAATATGACAAACTTGTAGTTATTTCACCTTAAACATTATATTTACAAACATTAAGGGCACAATGATGTCTGGTTATGACATTTAGGAACCAAGAAATAGGCCTCTGATAGAAGTGACCATGAGAGCCAAACATAATACATGGTCTTTTCTAGCTCAATTTTGATTTTTTGTTTGTTTAAATAAAAGCAGAAGTCTTTAAAAATAGAAATAGAATATTGTTTTTAATTCTTATTTAAATGCACTACACTATTTATAAAGTTTAAAAAATCTATCAGTCATTAGGTACTTCACTCACTAACTTTCAACTATTATCAATCTCTGTTTATTTCATCTCTGATTTGGTTTTAAGCATTGAAAGGATTGAATAGAACACGTCATTTTGACGCACTCTAAATCTGACCTGAGCAGACCTGCCTTCTGCTCCAAATTCACTGCCTTCATCTTAATGTCAAAATCCTTGTAGTGTTTCTTCATTAGAGCAGTGATTCTCAAGTTTATGCACATTATAGTCACCTAGAGGGCTTAAAAAAAAATACCTATGCTTTGGAACCACCCCCCAGGGATTCTGATTCAGTTTGTCTATAGAGGAGGGCAGGTGTTTGTAGTTTTTAAAACTCCCGGAGTGATTCTAATGTGCAGCCAGAATTGAGAACCACTTAGTTACAGGGTGCCATTGACCCTGATTAAATTAAAAATTACCCTTTCGTTTTCCTGTACTCTTTTGTACCCAACTTGTGCTTCAACAGTCAAGATATTAACAAAAATTTAAAACTGTCTATCATTAATTCATTTGCCAAATATTTATTGAGTATCTATTATGTGTCAGACACTTTTCTAGTTTCTGAGGAGATAGAGGTAAAGGAGGAAGACAAGATCCCTGCCCTCATTGGAGATTACAGTCTAGCAGGGGAGACTAAAAATAAACAAGTAAACTAACACTAACATAATTAATTACAAAATTCAGAATGGTATGTAGGAAGTTGAAGAATAATGAGGAGAGGATACCTCTTTGGAAAGTGTGGCCGAGGAAGTCTTCACTGGGAAAGCAGCCATGGGAGAAGCTGGTGGAAGAGCAGAGCATCCTAGCAGAGGAAGCAGCATCCGCAAAGGCTGCAGTGGGGAGAGGCTCTGTCACACATCAGAGGCTGCGCAGTGTCTCTAAGACTACCCTGAAGCATGCACCAGGCACAGAGGCAGCCAGCCAACTGCCGGGTACAATTTATCTTGGGCTCCCACACCTGATTCCCTACCCTACCTGTGTCACCAGCACTTGGCAAACTGCTTTGCTTCCTGTCTCTTCGTGTGAATGATGGTATCCCACTGCCTGCCCCTACGTCTGGGGTCCTTGACCAAGCCTGATGCCTACTGCATTTCCCTGTCACCGACCTGGCCATTTCCATGTGCACCCTCTGTCACCTCTCAGCAGGCTCTGAAACAAGAATGGCAGAATAACAATACTTGTGGAAGCTGGTGATGAACATTTTGGAGTTTGTCATACAATTCTGTTTTTGTGTATGTTTAAAAATTCAGTCATTTTTTAAATGTCTTCATGCTAGTGTGTTGTGACATACAATAAAGCCAAGCACTGTTTTGGTTGTTCTGGGACATAAAAAATAAAAGTCAAATTCCTTCTCTCCATGTTCACAATCTCTTTGGGTTGGCAGAACATAGAGCCTTTGAGAGGGAGCTAATAGATGATGCCCTAAGGTCTGTCTTGTTCGCTCAGTATCTCCAAAGCCAGACCTCCAAGTAGGAGATATTACTGTTGTCTGGAAAGAAAGTGCTAGAGGGGAGAGTCAGGGAAGGCTTGTACAACAAGATGTCATTAGTGGACACTTGTAAGATTAGTTACCCAAAGAATACATGTTCCTGAGAAAGCTCCTTGCCCCAGGGCACCATCTGCTAGACAGTGGGAAGGAAGGAGTGCCTTAGGACGGAAGGAAGACCAGGAGCTCTGTATCTGATCCCAGTTTTTGCCACCAGCTCATTCATCCTGGGGCACTGGGTACTCTGGGTTCACCTCAGATGTGGGTGTTGAACTCGACCATTTGAGGTCCCCTTCAGCTCTGATGTTTTCTTATTCACTGTCAAGATTTCTATACCGGTATCTTCAGACATACCTCCCAGCTGAACTGACACTAATAAAACTTTAAAAAATAAAACTAAACCACAGTTTTACTTTTAAATCACACAGGGAGTAATTCCTCTTTTCTCAAGGCTCTTGTAACCCTGTTTAGCAGTTATCACTTTCGTTATTAGAGTTGTTGGGGTACATCTAATTTCCTCTCTCTGACGGTAAGCTCCTTGAAAACACAAGCCATCTCTCTTATCTTTATATCTCTCACAATTCCCTGATCATAGTCAGTCCTTACTGAATTCTAAAGATGCTCAGTGACTGGGAATCTGGGGGCTGCAGAGCACTACTTAGTAATGGAAATATGGAAGGCAGGTGTTTATTGTCAGGTGTTGCATGCACACTGTGTAAAAGAAGATAGTTAGCTTGGTCCTTAAGAGACTGGGCTCTGGAGTCAGATCTGGATGTGAATTCATCTCCACTGTCTACTTGCTGTGTCACATTTGGCAGATTTTCTCATCTTCCATCATCTGTATAATGAGGATGCCTATAGTTTGTACATCACAGGGTCCTTGTGAATGCTTAAGAAAGTGCCTGACAGTAAGTATATAATAATGTGACCATTATTCTAAATATATGAAAATTATTCCTTGGACATAAATTGTAGTAATATTTTCTTAGGTCAGTCTCCCCAGGCAAAAGAAATAGAAGCAAAAATAAATAAATGGGACCCAATAAAACTTATAAGCTTTTGCAAAGGAAACCATAACAAAACAAAAAGACAACCTATGGACTGGGAGAAAATATTTGCAAATGATGCTACTGACAAGGGCTTAATTTCCAAAGTATACAGATACCTCATATAACTTAATATTAAAAAAAAAAGAAAAGCAAACAACCCAATCAAAAAATGGGCAGAAGACCTAAATAGACGTTTCTCCAAAGAAGACATACAGATGGCCAGTAGGCACATGAAAGGATGCTCCCCATCTCTAATTATTAGAGAAATGCAAATCAAAACTACAATGAGGTGGAACTTCCCTGCTGGTCTAGTGGGTAAGACTCCATGCTCCCAGTGCAGGGGGCCTGGGTTCAATCCCTGGTCAGAGAACTAGATCCCACATGCATGCTGCAACTAAGAAGCCCACGTGTCACAACTAAGAAGTGCACATGCCACAGCTAAGAAGTCTACATGCCGCAACTAAGAAGCCCACATGCTGCAACTAAGAGTCCACATGCTGCAACTAAAGACCCCACATGCCACAGTGAAGATCCCACCTGTTGCAACTAAGACCCAGTGCAGCCAAAATAAATAAATAAATATTTAAATATTTTTTTAAAAAACTACAATGAGATATTACCTCACACTGGTCAGAATGGCCATCATGAAAAAGTCTACAAATAATAAATGCTGGACAGGTTGTGGAGAAAAGGGAACCCTCCTACACTGTTGGTGGGAATGTAAATTGGTGCAGCCACTATGGAAAACAGTATGGAGGTTCCTTAAAAAACTAAAAATAGAACTACCATATGATCCAGTAATCCCATTCCTGGGCATATATCTGGAAAAGATGAAAACTAATTTGAAAAGATACATGCACACCAATGTTCATAGCAGCACTATTCACAATAGCCAAGATATGGAAGCAACCTAAGTGTCCATCAACAGATGAATGGATAAGATGTGGTATATGTATACAATGGAATATTACTCAGCCATAAAAAAGAATGAAATATTATCATTTGCAGCAACATGGATGGACCTAGAGATTATCATACTAAGTGAAGTAAGTCAGACAAAGACAAACATTATATCACTTATATGTGGAATCCAAAAAAAACAAATCAACATATTACAAAACAGAAACAGATTCACAGACATAAAAAACCAATTTATCGTTACCAAAAGGGAAAAGGGAGGGGGAGGGATAAATTAGGAGTATGGAATTAACAGATACACACCACTATATATAAAATAAATAAATAACAAGGACTAACTGTATAGCACAGGCAACTATATTCAGTATCTTGTATAATAACTTTCATCTTTGGCTTCTTTTAATTTATTCTTTATGTTCCACCATAAGTTCCACAGCTTATTTCCACCCACTAAATCATCTGGCTTTTCCAGCTCCCTGATAAGGCAGGTAGATAGCACAGATATACTTATCCTGTTTGGCAGAGAAGAAAACTGAGGCTCAGAGAGGTCCAGCAACTTATTCAAGGGGACACAGCAAGACGGAGCCAGTTGTTCTGAGTTCTGTGATTCTTCATTACTACTTCATCTCCTCCCTCTGGTTGGTTCTGCCACAGCTTTGTCAAGTTAAGAATTCAGGTTAACCGTATCTGCTAGCGGTCAAGGCAGATAGAAATGGCAATGAGGAAGCAAAATAAAAAGCTGGCTTCAGGGTAAAATAAAATGATTCAAGAGATAAAACCTGGGATTTAACAGTGACTGACTTATAGATTTACATTTTTACTGAATAATGAAAGAACAAAGGAAGAAAGGAACAAATTTTCAATTTCATGCAGCAGCAGGTTAGTTTCACTGCTTATAGTGACTATATTTTAGAGATACAGAGTTTACCTGTCCTATGGCAGCTGTCATTTTCCTCATTATTATTTATGTATATGTCTACCTCCTTGAAAGTGGGGCTGCTTTAAAACCTTTCCACCAATGCAAGAGCTGAGCCTTCCCCTGACGTTTAGCCATCTGATGATGGATGGCAGATCCAGTTCCAGAAGTCAATTAGATTGTTTGGGAGAGCCACAGCAGGGCATTTTCCTGAGGAAAGTTCCAAGGTGGCTCTGAAAGACAAAAGATAATTAATGTCCCTTCATTAACCGTACCTCCTGAGAAGTACTGCAAACATATATTTGAAGATTTGCCATGAATGCAAACTGGTCTGGACCCTTGCCCTTGTGGGCAAATAAAGGAAAGGTGTTGTCAATGTCCAGGACAGCATACCAAGTGCCATCAGTCTGTGCAGTGGATTCAGCTGCAGCTACAATGTCTGGAATAGCGGGGGCTGCAGGAGTAACAACTTAATTCAGTTGGTGATAATCTACCATAAGTCTCCAGTTCCTGTTCCTCTGGACCTACAGAGCTATAGTATTGAGATATTATATCTCTTAATATCCCTGCTGCCTTTTAGACCTTAATCAAGACTGTGATTTCCCTTTCTCCTCCTGGGACCACCTGGAGATAGAATAGGGAGGTGGGCTGGGGAGTGATTAACATGTCCCACTAGATGTGAATATTCCCACTACATGTAAATGTCCTAATACATGTCTCATTACTTCTCTACATGTGACTCTTCTAGATCAGGAGAATCCCCTCTGGATATTATGAGCATTCACAGCACAAACATGTAAAACATCAATGCCAATACACATTCTATAGGGAATATATATTGGAAGCCACAGAAACAAGACATTGAATTGGTCCAAAGGGCCTCACCCACAAGATCACTTTAGATTTATTTTTCCTACTGGAAACCCTGCCCAAACCTTATTAGTTGAATTCAGGAGCCTCCTCCCCAATGAAACAGGTAGAATAGTGACTTGGGCACCTGTATCTAAAAGAACCATAAGAGTTTGAGTTCCTTCCTCCCAAAGTTTCCCAACTTACTTGAATGGACGCATATGGTCTTTGGTCCTCATGGAGAAAGGGAGACCTCAATTCTACCTTTAGTCATCTTTCTCCTTAAAACAGCTAGAACCGGGATCGAGGGGAAGGGAAGGATCAGGGATGCTGAGGAAGAGAGCAGCTCCACACCAGTAAGCAAGGCTTTGCATTTACATTAATTTAGGCATCTTAAAAAGAACAGCTTTTTGAGGTAAAAATTCACCTACCAGAACATTCACCCTCTAAAAGTGTACAGTTCAATTGTTTTAGTACTAATATATTCATAGAGTCGTGCAACCATCACCACAATCTATTTTAGAATATCACCCAAAAAGGAAACCCCATGCCTATTAGCAATTACTCCCCATTCTCCTTTTCCCCCAGCCTCTGGCAACCACTAATCCACTTTCTATCTCTGTAGATTTGCCTATTCTAGATATTTCATATAAATATGATCATACAGTATGTGTCCCTTTGTGACTGGCTTTTTTCACTTAGCATAATGTTTTCAAGGCTCATCTGTATTGTAATATGTATCGATACTTCATTCCCTTCTATTGCTGAATAATATTCTGTTGTATGGCTATACCATGTTCTATTTACCTACTCGTCAGTTCACAGACATTAGAACTATTTCTACATTTTGGCTATTATGAAAAATCCTGCTATTAAACAGAAGTGTACAAGTTTTTATGTGGCATATGTTTTCATTTTGCTTTGGTATATACCTTGGAGTGAAATTGCTAGGTCATGTGTTTAACTTTTTGAGGAACTGCCAAACTGTTTTCAAAGTGACTTCACCATTTTTTATTCCCACAAGCCATGTATGAGGTTTCTAATTTCTCCACTTCCTCACCAACACTTGTTATTGTCTGTCTTTTGATTATAACCATCCTAGTGAGTGTGACTTATATCTCATTATGGTTTTGATTTGCTCTTCCCTAATGACTAATGATGTTGAGCATCTTTTGTGCTTATTGGCCATTTATGAATCTTCTTTGGATAAATGTCTATTCAAATTCTTTGCCATTCTTTAAGTGGGGGCCTATTTGTCTTTTATTGTTGGATTGTAAGAGTTCTTAATAATACAAATGCTTTATTGGATATGTGATTTGCAAACATATTTCCAATTCTGTGTGTTGTCTTTTCATTCTCTTGATAGTGTCTTTTAAGCACAAAAGTTTCTAATTCTGATAAAATCCAACTTATATATTTTTCTTTTTGTCACTTATGCTTTTGGTGTCTAATCCAAGGCCACGAAGATTACTCTGATGTTTTCTTCTAAGAGTTTTATAGTTGGCTCTTACGTGTAGATCTCTGATCCATTTTGAGTTAATTTTTGTATATGATGTGAGATAGGGATTCAGTTTCATCCTTTTGTTTGTTTGTTTGTTTGTTTTTTTCAGTTTCATCCTTTTGCATGTGGATACAGTTGTTCCAACACCATCTGTTGAAAAGACTATTTTTTTTCCTCATTAAATTGTCTTGGCATCCTTGTTGAAAATCAATTGACCATAAATGTAAGGGCTTTTTTCTGTACTTTTAATTCTATTCTATTAATCTAAATGTCTATCTTTATGCCTGTACCACACTGTCTTGATTACTGCAGATTTGTAGTAAATTTTGAAATTGAGTATGAGTCCCATGAAGAAAATGTTCTTCAGTTACAAAATTGTCTTAGCAACTACTTTCAGTTTTGAGCATTGTGTCAGCTGCTCATAGCTCAACCAAATGAACTGCCAACGTTCAGTCCACCCAAAGACCCATATTGGGTGGCAAGGTCATCATTACTGACATCACCTATTTCAGCTTTAGGAATCCCTTGGCTCAGTAACCTCAGCCACATTGACTTTAGGTTGGGGTAACAGGACTCACTGCCCCCATTGTCATGATAATATCCTTTCCCTCACCCAGCTGGGGAGAGTGAACAATAGACATGGTACAATTTTGGTGGCTTGTTTCAATCCTACCTCTCACTGCTCAGCCTCTAAATATTAATTCAACTTTTGTTCATTAATAGGCAGGACACTGGGGGACCCTTACTCCTCAACCTCACCCACCACTTGGGTGACAGCGTTCACCACCAGATCCTGGGAAGGCTTCATATATCCCTAAACCTGGCCTACAAAGCCCTTGTCCTTCCTCTTCCATAAAATCATGCCACTGTCAGCACCCCATCCTCATCACTACAGCTGTCAAGAACTGTGAAGGGCCTGAGATTTTACCCTGCTTGCAAACTAGTATGTTAGCCTTTGCTGCTTCATAGATGTAGGCAGAAGACACAAGACTCCTGGGTCAGCAACAAAAGACTATGTACTCATACACAGCAAGCATCATGAACATTAGCATATTTGCACTGGTTCTTCTGGCCACCAGGTCCCAAAGGGGCAGTGCAGTGGGCCCATGTGTATGCTCCCCATGCAGTGGGTTTGAGTTGCAGCTGAGGAATTCAGGACCAAGGACCCAGCACTTTTTGAGCAAGCAGCAAACATTGTAGCAAGCAGTACACAAACCAATGTTCCTCCCCCCAGAAGCATGCATGGTAGTTATATACTGTGGTCACTGACCCATTTTATTGCCTATGTGAGTAGCTACATAAACTGCTCTTTATCAGAATACAGATAAACCTTGTAGACTGGCACACTCACCAAGAACATGCAAGACAATCAGGGCTGGTGGCCACCAGATTGGTGGCCTCTCCCAAAATTCCACCCCTTGGCCCTATATGTTCTTGGCTGAGCTCAAATTTACATCTAAGTGTGACAGTCTGTCAGTCAGTCTGGTTAATCTGACTGACAGAAGTCTGGGACCAAATTTGTTCAATTTGTTTCATACAGTATGATGGTTAATTTTATGTGTCAAGTTGGCTAGGCCGTGGTACCCAAATGTTTAGTCAAACATTCTAGATATTTCAGTTAAGGTATTTTTTTAGATGAGATTAACATTTAAATCAGTAGACTTTAAGTAAAGCAGATTGTCCTCCAT